>NC_135964.1:50649140-50785327 GCF_053455715.1 Rhinoraja longicauda | reverse complement strand
GGGGTAACCTACCAGGTCTAATTAACCGACCATCCCACGCTTGGGTGGAAACCGGAGCGCCCGGAAGAAATCCGCGCAGTCACGGCGAGAAGTGGCAAAAGCTGACAGACAATAAACAATAGACAATAGGTGCAGGAGGAGGCCATTCGGCCCTTCCAACCAGCACCGCCATTCAATGTGATCATGGCTGATCATTCTCAATCAGTATCCCGTTCTAACCTGTACCTGCCTTCTCTCCATACCCCCTGATCCCTTTAGCCACAAGGGCCACATCTTAAATATAGCCAATGAACTGGCCTCAACTACCTTCTGTGGCAGAGAATTCCACAGATTTACAACTCTCTGACTGAAAAAGTTTTTCCCCGTCTCCGTTCTAAATGGCCTACCCCCTTATTCTTAAACTGCGGCCCCCGGTTCTGGACTCCCCCAACATTGGGAACATGACGGTGTCCGATGTCAGGATTGAACCCTTGTCTCTGGAGCTGTGAGGCAGCAGCTCGGCCTGCTGTCCCACTGCGCGGCCTGCTGAGAGTGTTGCTATGTGTGATCTCAACTTGTGTCGCAGGCTGTGCCTCCTCCACCCGCCGAGGGGGATGGGGGCTGGCAAAGTTGTTTTAACTGAGACTTTCTGCTGCACTGCCTCAACGCAGACAGCCCCTGCTTCACTCCAAAGCTATAAAACTTTCCAGAGAAACTTGGCGGCTGCAAAGGTAAACAAACCACCTGATTTTCTTCAACAGTCAAGGGCCTGTTGGAAGGTTTTCATAGCTCTTGTGATGGGGCAAGAGGGACTACAGCACGACGTAATCGCAAGAAGGATGTGTTAGATGAACTGTAGGCAAAGACAGCTTGGATACATTCCCCGTGCGCAAAGCTCCCCGTTTATAGGGGTTGCCAACTATCGCACTCCCAATTAAGGGACAAGATGACGTCACCCCGCGCCCCACCTGACCGCACCCAGCCAGCGGCCACGTGCTCCCGCTCCACCAATGGCGGCCGCCCGGGCCGGGAGGCGGGTTGCTACGCAACCTCCATCAGGCGGCGCCCGGGCCTCCGGACCCATAGTGTCCAGACTATACTGTCCGGGCCTACAGTGTCCGGGCCTACAGTGTCAGGGCCTACAGTGTCGGGGCCTACAGTGTCCGGGCCTACTGTGTCGGGGCCTACAGTGTCGGGGCCTACAGTGTCGGGGCCTACAGTGTCCGGGCCTACAGGGTCCGGCCCTACACTGTCCGGACCTACACTGTCCGGACCTACAGTGGCCGGACCTACACTGTCAGGGCCTACAGTGTCGGGGCCTACAGTGTCCAGGCCTACACTGTCCGGACCTACACTGTCCGGACCTACAGTGTCCGGACCTACACTGTCTGGGCCTACAGTGTCGGGGCCTACAGTGTCGGGGCCTACAGTGTCCGGGCCTACAGTGTCGGGGCCTACAGTGTCCGGGCCTACAGTGTCCAGGCCTCCAGTGTCCGGACCTACAGTGTCCGGACCTTCAGCACCCCCGGCCCTAATACGGGACAAGGGCGGTCCCTTATGGGGCAAACCAATTTAGCCCAATATACGTGATGTCCTGGGACAGTTGGCAACCCTACCTGTATACCAAGGTAGAGTAAGATAGTTTTTTGCACACATATCAGTGAGATTATTGCCATACATATGTACAATCCTCGGTTAAGTACATAATGCAAAGAAACAGCCCCCTAATTCTTTCGCTTTAGATTTTAGAGATACAGTGCGGAAACAGGCCCTTCGGCCCACCGAGTCCAGGCCGACCAGCGATCACCCCGTACACTAAAACTATCCTACACAATCCACTTGGGACAATTTTGTTTTACAATTTTACAGAAGGCGATTCACCTACAAAGCCTGTACTTTCCTGATTAGTAAGGGTGTTTCTTGATTGGTACGGGTGTCAGGGATTATGGGGAGATGACAGGAGGATGGGGTTGAGAGGGAAAGATAGATCAGCCATGATTGAAAGGCGGAGTCGCCTCGATGGGCCGAATGGCCTTGAATCAGCTCCTCCCACTCACGAACATGATCTTTGGATTGTGGGAGGAAACCGGAGCACCCGGAGAAAACCCACGCGGGTCACGGGGAGAACGTACAGACAGCACGCCTAGTCAGGATCGAACCCGGGTCTCGGGCGCTGTGAGGCAGCAACTCTACCGCTGCGCCACCGCACTGTTTAAATTTCTTCTCCCCAGCCGACGTTTAAATCGTCCGCCTTTAAATCGTGGCACGGTGTGAGTTGGTAGGGAGCAGCATTTTGTCCCTAAAGCTTCAGGGAGATGGATTTAATACGCATTGCCCAAACAACGAAGGGTTTTGAAGTAAGCAGAGGCGAGTGTCTGAAGGGTGGCTGGTGGGAAATCTGGATCTCAGGGCCGCTGGGTGTTTGAAGCCGACAACAAATATTGGCCGAAGTAACAAACAGGTAAACAATAGACAATAGACAATAGACAATAGGTGCAGGAGGAGGCCATTCAGCCCTTCGAGCCAGCACCGCCATTCAATGCGATCATGGCTGATCACTCTCAATCAGTACCCCGTTCCTGCCTTCTCCCCATAGCCCCTCACTCCGCTATCCTTAAGAGCTCTATCCAGCTCTCTCTTGAAAGCATCCAACGAACTGGCCTCCACTGCCTTCTGAGGCAGAGAATTCCACACCTTCACCACCCTCTGACTGAAAAAGTTCTTCCTCATCTCCGTTCTAAATGGCCTACCCCTTATTCTTAAACTGTGGCCCTTGTTCTGGACTCCCCCAACATTGGGAACATGTTTCCTGCCTCTAATGTGTCCAATCTCCTAATTATCTTATATGTTTCAACAAGATCCCCCCTCATCCTTCTAAATTCCAGTGTATACAAGCAAAGCCCCCCGCCATTATCACAGTTTTTCGCTATTCAGTCTTTCAAGGCGGCAAGCTGCTACGCCTCACGGTGGGAACAGTTACGTTGCCACCCGCCAATTCACATCTAATCGAAAGAAAGATGTGAGAAGCAGCACTTACGGCATAGAAACACAGAAAATAGCTGCAGGAGGAGGCCATTCGGCCCTTCGAGCCAGCACCGCCATTCATTGTGATCATGGCTGATCATCCACAATCAGTAACCCCGTGCCTGCCTTCTCCCCACATCCCTTGATTCCGCTAGCCCCTAGAGCTCCATCTAACTCTCTTTTAAATTCATCCAGTGAATTGGCCTCCACTGCCCTCTGTGGCAGAGAATTCCACAAATTCACAACTCTCTGGGTGAAAACGTTTTTTTCTCATCTCAGTTTTAAATGGCCTCCCCTTTATTCTTAGACTGTGTGGCCCCTGGTTCTGGACTCCCACAACATTGGGAACATTTTTCCCTGCATTTAGCTAGTCCGGTCCTTTTAAGATTTTATACGTTTCTATAAGATCTCCTCTCATCCTTCTAAATTCCACTGAATACAAGCCCAGTCTTTCCAATCTTTCCTCATTTGACAGTCCCGCCATCCCGGGGATTAACCTCGTGAACCTACGCTGCACTGCCTCAATAGCAAGGACATCCTTCCTCAAATTAGGAGACCAAAACTGCACACAATACTCCAGATGTGGTCTCACCAAGGCCGTGTGCAACTGCAGAAGGACCTCTTTACTCCGACACTCAATTTTCTCGTTATGAAGGCCAACGTGCCATTAGCTTTCTTCACTGCCTGCTGTACCTGCACGCTTACTTTCAGTGACTGGTGTACAAGGAACCCAGATCTCGTTGCACTTCCCCTTTACCTAATCTGACACTATTGAGATAATAACCTGCCTTATTGTTTTTGCCGCCAAAGTGGATAGCCTCACATTTATCTACCGATAGCCCCCTGGTGTGCAGGGGGTGGTTGTGAAAGTGGGATGATATAGAATGGGTATGAACAGGAGATCGATGGTCATCTCTAAACCAAACTAAATTAAAGATACAGGCCCATCGAGCCCATGCCAACCTGCGATCACCATGTACACTAGCGATATCTGACACACCAGGGACAATTTACAGTTTTCTTTTAGATTTTAGATTTAGATTTAGAGATACAGCGCAGAAACAGGCCCTTCGGCCCACCGGGTCCGCGCCGCCCAGCGATCCCCGCACACTAACACTATCCTACACCCACCAGGGACAATTTTTACATTTGCCCAGCCAATTAACCTACAAACCTGTACGTCTTTGGAGTGTGGGAGGAAACCGAAGATCTCAGAGAAAACCCACGCAGGTCACGGGGAGAACGTACAAACTCCGTACAGACGGCGCCCGCAGTCAGGATCGAACCTGAGTCTCCGGCGCTGCATTCGCTGTGAGGCAGCAACTCTACAGCTGCGCCACCGTGACGCCGAAGCCAATCTACCGAAGCCAAAGGACCTAGCAACCCTGTGTGCCTTTTGAGTGTGGGAGAAAAACCCGCGCGGGTCACGGGGAGAACGTACAAACTCCGTGCAGACGGCGCCCGCAGTCAGGATTAAACCCGGGTCCCTGGCGCTGTGAGGCAGCAACTCTACCGCCGCGCCACAGTTTGTTTTCACACTTGCAGATTTTTCAGAACCGTATACTTGGGCCAAATGGGCGAGAGGATTGGAACTGGAGGAAAGTTGCCCAGAACCAGTGGGATGATGTACTAAATAATACAGCAACCATTATGACCCGACCACTGTAAACAGGCCCAGTTTTACTGCTGTTGAGACTGAGACGAATTCAGCAGGGGATAGGGATTAGCGTTGTGTAAAACCACCCACATCACAACAACATTCACTCACCGAACCACCGAGTCAAGTTCTCAATGTGGGTCGGATGATGTGAATGCCAGGTTTCACACGAGGGGAAACTATTATCTGATGCTGGCAGACACAAAACGCTGGAGTAACTCAGCGGGACAGGCAGCATCACTGGAGAGAAGGAATTGATGCTGAGTTACTCCAGCATTTCAACAACAGTTCAACAGAGCTTTATTTGTCATTCGGTACCAAGGTACCGAACGAAACTACATAGCAGTCACACACAAAAAAGAACACAAGACACATGACCCCAACACATAACGTCCATCACAGTGACTCCAAACACCCCTCACTGTGATGGAGGCAACAAAACTTCCACTCTCTTCCCCACGCCCACGGACAGACTGCTCGTCCCCGACCGACCCGCACAGTCCCCGCAAGGGGATGGAAGTCCCCGCGGCCGAGTCGCACCGGGCGCTGAGACGTCTCGCGGCCGAACCGGGCGATTGAAGGCCCCGCGACCGAGCCGTGCGCAGCTAAGTCCCGCGGCCAAGCCGCGCCGGGCGATGTTAGGTCCCGCGGCCGAGCCGCACCGGGCGATGTTAAGTCCAGCGGCCTGCCTTTTGTGCCTGCCTTCGACTTAAACCAGCATCTGCAGTTCTTTCCTGCAGTACCTCTGTGCCATCCAGTTCTGTTAAAATAGTGCCCATAAGTTGCTGAGATAGAATCATAGAAACATAGAAAATAGGATGCAGGAGGAGGCCATTTGGCCCATCGATTCAGCACCGCCATCGGCCCACCGAGACCGCGCCGACCAGCGATCCCCGCTCACTAACACGACCTTACACACACTGGGTAACACGAAATGCTGGTGTAACTCAGCGGGTCAGGCAGCATCTCTGGAGAAAAGGAATGGGTGACGTTTCGTGTCGAGACCCTTCTTCAGTCTGAAGAAGGGTCTCGACCCGAAACGTCACCCATACCTTCTCTCCAGAGATGCTAGCCTGACCCGCTGAGTTACTCCAGCATTTTGTGATACCTGCCAGCATCTGCAGTTATTTCCTTACACACACTGGGGACATTTGACAATTTTACCAAGCCATTTAGCCTACAAACCTGTACGTCTTTGGAGTGTGGGAGGAAACCGGAGCACCTGGGGAAAACCCACGCAGGTTACGGAGAGAACGTACAAACTCCGCACAGACAGCACCCGTGGTCAGGATCGAACCCGGGTTTCTGGCGCTGTGAGGCAGCAACTCTACTGCTGCGCCACCGTGCTCCCCACGTGACTGTTGTGGGATTCCTCCGGGTGCTCCGGTTTCCTCCCACATTCCAAAGACGGGCTGGTTTGCAGAGTAATTGGCTTCTGTAAAATTGTTCCTGGTGTGTGGGATAGAACTGGCTTTGTCAGGGATCACCGGTCGGCAAGGACTCGGTGGGCCGAAGGGCCTGTTTCCGCGCTGTGTCTAAAAACTAAAGTAAAACATGACCTCCCTCGTGAGTTGTTACAGGAAAGATATTGTCAAGCTTGAAAGGGTTCAGAAAAGATTTACGAGGATGTTGCCAGGACTAGAGGTTGTGAGCTACAGGGAGAGGTTGAGTAGGCTGGGTCTTTATTCCATGGAGCGCAGGAGGATGAGGGGAGATCTTATAGAGGTGCACAAAATCATGAGAGGAATAGATCGGGTAGATGCACAATCTTTTACCCAGAGTAGGGGAATCGAGGATCAGAGGACATAGGTTCAAGGTGAAGGGGAAAATATTTAATAGGAATCTGAGGGGTAACTATTTCACACAGAGGGGGGTGGGTGTATGGAACAAGCTGCCAGAGGAGGTAGTTGAGGCTGGGACTATTCCATCGTCTAAGAAACAGTTGGGCAGGTACATGGATAGGACAGGTTTGGTGGGTTACGGACCAAACGCAGGCAGGCGGAACTAGGGTAGCTGGGACATTGTTGGCCGGTGTGGGCGAGTTGGGCCGAAGGGCCTGTTTCCACACCGTATCACTCCGTGACCATCTCTGTAGGAATCTAGCAAGTGGACATTCCTCCTTTAAGGAGTCTCGAGTGAAGTTGCTTCCCAGAACTGAGGTGACGGAAATAGATGACTGTGTCCTTTATCGCGGCCATGTGATATTTCTAGCCGGTTCCCACACTCACAGCTCGGTGAGAGGCCGGGAGACCACTGCAACATGGAGTTTGTTTTGGAAAATCCTCAGCTAAGTGCACGCTCGTCACAGGATTCCTGTCCGTCTGAGGTCACTGTGTGGGCTCGCTCGCCCGGGCTCCGCGTTGCCAAGGCTCGGGCCGGTCAGCGGGGTCTCGTGGGAGAGCGGACAGTCAGTCGGAGTAAAGCAGGGTCACACTGACCCTGAGCGAACGGGCGGCCAACTCTGCTGACGGCGGAGAGGGGGAGATGCTTTTGGGAGGGAGGGAGGGACGGAGGGAGGGAGGGAGGGAGGGAGGGAGGGAGGGAGGGAGGGAGGGAGGGAGGGAGGGAGGGAGGGAGGGAGGGAGGGAGGGAGGGAGGGAGGGAGGGAGGGAGGGAGGGAAGGTGCAAGTGGGGGGGTAACGGGACGGTTTGTGCGTCACGGTTGCGTGGAGGTTTGTGAGTTGGGTTCGCTGGGGAGGTGGTCTTGGAGGGGAAGATGCTTCTCAAACTGCAGAGCATCCTGGACAATGCAGCCCCTCCCCATCTCCCCCCCCCCTCCCCCCCCCATCTCCCCCCCCCCCCTCCCCCCCCCCTCCCCCCCCCCCTCCTCCCCCCCTTCTCCCCCTCCTCCCCCCCATGACACATTGGTTAACCTGAGGAGCACCTTCAGCAACCAAGATGCAGCACGCAACGCCACAGGAGATCCCTGTAGCTATCAAACTGTACAACTCTTCCCCCTCTGACTCCCCCTCTCCCCCCCCTTCCCCCCACCTTGCCCCCCCCCCCCCCCCCCCCAATCTTTACACATCCCCAATCCTGGACTTTCCACTCGTCTCTTTAATTTCAGGTTTCTCGTATCTTGTCATGCGTTTTTATGACCGTCGGCAGACCAATTTCCCTCCTGGGATAAATAAAGCACCGTCGCATCGCCTCGTCAGGTCCCACGTCCCACCCTGAGACCCCCAAGGTTAATGCCGATCTGGTTACCCCAGTCTCGATGGGACGGACGCACGTTCCTTTGACCGGAGACCCCTTTGTTAGATGTCTCGTTGGACATTCTTGGCAGCCCCAGGTCGCTGCGTGTGATCGTGACGTCGGGGCTGTTCCTGTGTCGGCCTGCGTTGCGAATAACGACTACGCTGACGTGGCTGGCTAACGGCAGGTCCATCGTGACATCAGATCGGCTCTCGTACGAGCGTCAGAGAGAGAGTGAGAGAGAGAGAGAAATCGAGATTACAGCCAGGCTGAGCCTGGGAACTGCGAGCAACTAAAAACTGAAGGAACCTCCAAGGATTTCTCTGAGCCAACTTTGTGGACAGGGCGTGTTGGTCGGCGTTTCCACACAAAGGGTGGTGGGTACATGGGCGAGCTGCCGGAGGAGGTAGCCGACGAAGCTACCATCGCAACGTTTAAGACCACATTTTAGACAGGTACGTGGGTAGGACAGGTTTGGAGGGATATGGGCCAAACGCAGGCAGGTGGGACGAGTGTAGATGGGGCCACGTTGGTCGGTGTGGGCAAGTTGGGCCGAAGGGCCTGTTTCCATGCTGTGTGACTCCATAACTATGATTCTCGATGATAGCACGCAAACAAAGTAGTTCGCCGTACCTCAGTAACGTGACAATCAATAAACCAATAGACAATAAACTATAGACAATAGACAATAGACAATAGGTGCAGGAGGAGGCCATTCGGCCCTTCGAGCCAGCACCGCCATTCAATGTGATCATGGCTGATCATTCTCAATCAGTACCCCGTTCCTGCCTTTTCCCCATACCCCCTGACTCCGCTATCCTTAAGAGCCAATATCAATACTGCAGTTCCTACTTTCTACCAATGCTAAAATTTCCTGAAAACAGTCACCGAGTTCATAAGGTTCATAGGTGATAGGAACAGAAGCAGGCCATTCGGCCCATCATGTCTACTCCGCCATTCAATAATGGCTGATCGATCTCTCCCTCCTAACCCCATTCTCCTGCTTTCTCGCCATAACCCCCGATACCCGTACCAATCAAGAATCTTTCTATCTGTGCCTTAAAAATATCCGCTGACTTGGCCTCCACAGCCTTTCGCAGATTCACCCACCCTTCTCAAGCTATTCTATAAAATAAGTACTAAAGCAAGGTCCACAAGAATATTTTGAGATATCAAATCACATACAAACAGAGAAACATGGAAAACAGGTGCAGGAGGAGGCCATTTGGCCCTTCGAGCCATTCATTGTGATCATGGCTGATCATCCACAATCAGTAATCCATGCCTGCCTTCTCCCCGTATCCCTTGATTTCACTAGCCCCAAGAGCTCTACCTAACTCTCTTTTAAATTCATCCAGTGAATTGGCCTCCACTGCCCTCTGTGGCAGAGAATTCCACAAATTCACAACTCTCTGGGTGAAAAAGTTTTTTCACCTCAGTTTTAAATGGCCTCCCCTTTATTCTTAGACTGTAAACCCCCTGGTTCTGGACTCGCCCAACATTGGGAACATTTTTTCCTGCGTCTAGCTTGTCCAGTCCTTTTATAATTTTAAACGTTTCTATATGATCACCTCTCATCTTTCTAAGACCCTTCAGACGTAGCTTTCCAGCTATTCTGGTAGTTTCAAAGGATGTTTACAATGAGGATATCGGGCAGGCGTTTCAAATATACTCAGGAAAAGGATTGTTGACTGGGTTACGTGCTGAGTCAATGTGAAGGCTGTCAGTGGGAGCCTGAGGCCTTGGCCACGTATTAGTTCAGTTTAGTTTAGTTTAGAGACACAGCGTGGAAACAGGCCCTTCGGCCCACCGAGTCCACACCGACCAGCGATCAACCGTTTACGTCCGTTCTAGTCAAGAATTTGTCTGTCTCTGCCTTATAAATATCCACTGACTTGGCCTCTGACTATAGAAGTTCCTCCTCACCTCCTTAATAACATCCACTGACTTGGCCTCCACAGCCTTCTGTGGCAAAGAAGCAGAATCAGGCCATTCGGCCCATCAAGTCTACTCCCCCATTCAATCATGGCTGATCTATCTCCCCCTCCTAACCCCATTCTCCTGCCTTCTCCCTACAACCCCTGACAGCCGTACTAATCAAGAATCTATCTCTGCCTTAAAAATATCATCCGACTTGGCCCCCACATCCTTCTGTGGCAAAGAATTCCACAGATTCACCACCCTCTGACTAAAGAAATTCCTCCTCATCTGCTTCCTAAAGGAACATCCTTTAATTCTGAGGCTGTGACCTCTAGTCCAAGACTCTCCCACCAGTGGAAGCATACATTGACTTAAATACATCCCAGGAGAGAGTGGGTTAACATATAATGAGCGTTTGTCGGCACTGGGCCTGTACTCGCTGGAGTTTAGAAGAATGAGGGGGGGACCTCATTGAAACGCACAGAATGGTGAAAGGCTTGGATAAAGTGGATGTGGAGAGGATGTTTCCACTAGTGGGAGAGTCTAGGAATTAAAGAATTAAAGGACGTTCCTTTAGGGAAGGAGATGAGGAGGAATTTCTTTAGTCAGAGGGTGGTGAATCTGTAGAATTCTTTGCCACAGAAGGCTGTGGAGGCCAAGTCGGTGGATATTTTTAAGGCAGAGTTAGATTCTTGAGTAGTACGAGTGTCAGGGGTTGTGGGGAGAAGGCAGGAGAATGGGGTTAGGAGGGGGAGATAGATCAGCCATGATTGAATGGTGGAGTAGACTTGATGGGCCGAATGGCCTGGTTCTGCTCCTATCACTTATGGCCTTGGGACATATCTCCTCACCTTCCCCCAGCACATGGCAGCTGGTAGAGCTGCCACCTCACAGCGCCGGAGATCCAGCTTCTATCCTGACCTCGGGTGCTTTCCGTGTGGAGTTTGCACGTTCTCCCCGCGACCCGCGTGGGTTTTCTCCTGGTGCTCCGGTTTCCTCCCGCACTGCAAAGACACGCGCAGGTTTGTGGGTGAATCGGCCCCCTGTAAATTACCCCCTAGAGTGTAGAGAGTGGATGAGAGAGTGCAGTAACTTGATGACCAAGTCTCACGGCAGACCCTGAGACCTGGGTTCAAACCACACCTCGGTTGCTGTCTGCGTGGAATTTGCACGTTCTCCCTGCGACCTGCGTGGGTTCTCTCCGGGTTCCTCCCGCGCTCCAAAGACGTGCGTAGGGTTTGTAGATTAATTGTCCCTCTGTAAATTACCCGCTAGGCATTGGCGAGACCACACCTGGAGTATTGCGTACAGTTTTGGTCTCCTAATCTGAGGAAAGACATTCTTGCCATAGAGGGAGGACAGAGAAGGTTCACCAGATTGATTCCTGGGATGGCAGGACTTTCATATGAAGAAAGACTGGATAGACTCGGCTTGTACTCGCTGGAATTTAGAAGATTGAGGGGGGATCTTATAGAAACTTGCAAAATTCTTAAGGGGTTGGACAGGCTGGATGCCGGAAGATTGTTCCCGATGTTGGGGAAGTCCAGAACAAGGGGTCACAGTTTAAGGATAAGGGGGAAGTCTTTTAGGACCGAGATGAGAACGTTTTTTTTCCACACAGAGAGTGGTGAATCTGTGGAATTCTCTGCCACAGAAGGTAGTTGAGGACAGTTCATTGGGTATATTTAAGAGGGAGTTAGATGTGGCCCTCGTGGCTAAAGGGATCAGGGGGTATGGAGAGAAGGCAGGTACGGGATACTGAGTTGGATGATCAGCCATGATCATATTGAATGGCGGTGCAGGCTCGAAGGGCCGAATGGCCTCCTCCTGCACCTATGTTTCTATGTTTCTATGTAGGGGAGTGGGCGCGTAATCGTGATAACCTCGTGAAGCAGAGTGAGCCGGTGATGGATGGCCGGCGCGGACTGAGCGGGGAGAAGGACATGTGACCGCGCGGTGCCTTTAAACAAAACCAGTCCCTGGGTTGAACGGAGGAACTTTGAGAGCTCTGTCAAGTACACTTCCCCTCAGCCCACAGCTGCCCCGAGGGGTAACAGAGTCGGTAACATTCCCCACCATCCCCACGATCACTGCACTGCCGACAGGCAGCGGGCTCGTGACAGGAAGGGCCGCGAAGGAAAACAAGCTCAGATTTCTCCGCAACAGGGCCGTTCTTGGGCCAAGTGAAACACGAACCGGTTCTTCGAAGCGGGGGACCTGCGTTAAATTGCAGGGAGGTGTACTTTCAATGGATTTTCCCTTTTTTCCGAGATTAGCGGTGCCTGTTCGAGAAAGGCTCCTCTGCAGAATTGGGGCGTGTTGTTTAATACTGATGCAAACCCAGCCAAGTCTTGCTGCAACATAGAAACGTGATGTGCCTAGATAGGAGACACAGAATAAAGTCCTGGGTGCATAAAATGTCTGGCATCTTGCCCGCCATTGAACCCAAATTATGTACAGCATTCACAAGAAGCAGGGATTTCCAAACCGAGATGGTTGTAAGAGCACAAACTGGCTATGTATGCAGTCATGATAGACCATAGAACAGTACAGCACAGGGTCAGGCCCTTCGGCCCACAATGTCTGTGCTGAACATGATGCTGTGCTGAAGTTAAACTAACCTCTCTCGGTCAAAGTTTAGTTTGGTTTAGTTTAGAGATACAGCGCGGAAACAGGCCCTTCGGCCCACCGAGTTCGCACAAACCAGCCATTCCCGCACATTAACATAAGCAAGGGACAGTTTACACTTATACCAGTCATGATCATATTGAATGGCGGTGCAGCCTTGAAGGGCCGAATGGCCTTCTCCTGCACCTATTTTCTATGTTTCTATGTTTCTATGTTTAACCTACAAACCTGTACGTCTTTGGAGTGTGAAGATCTCGGAGAAAACCCACGCAGGTCACGGGGAGAATGTACAAACTCCGTACAGACAGCGCCCGTAGTCGGGATCGAACCCGGGACTCCGGCGCTGCAAGCACAGTAAGGCAGCGACTCAACCGCTGCGCACAAAATGCTGGCGTAACTCAGCGGGACAAGCAGCATCTCTGGAGAGAAGGAATGTGTGGTGTTTCGGGTCGAGCCACTTCTTCAATTGGTTTAGTTTATTGTCACGTGTACCGAGCGAGGTACAGTGAAAAGCTTTTGTTGCGTGCTAACCGGCCAGCGGAATGCAATACTGTACATGATTACAATCGAGCCGTCCACGGTGCACAGGTACGTGATGAGGAAATAACGTTTAGTGCAAGGTAAAGCCAGCAAAGTCCGATCAAAGATAGTCCGAGGGTCCCTGATGAGGTAGATAGTAGTTCAGCACTGGTCTCTAGTTGGTGGTGGGATGGTTCAGTTGCCTGATAACAGCTGGGAAGAAACTGTCCCTGAATCTGGAGGTGTGCGTTTTCACACTTCTGTACCTCTTGCCCGATCATCACCATTATATCTGCCTCCACCACCACCCCTGGCAGCGCGTTCTAGGCCTCCATCAATGTATGAGAGGAATGGATCGGGTAGACGCACAGAGTCCCTTGCCCAGAGTCGGGGAATCGAGGACCAGAGAACATAGGTTCAAGGTGAAGGGGGAAAGATTTAATAGGAATCCGAGGGGTAACCTTTTCACACAGAGGGTGGCGGGTGTATGGGACAAGCTGCCAGAGGAGGTAGTTGAGGCTGGGACTATCCCACTGTTTAAGAAACAGTTGGACAGGCACATGGATAGGACAGGTTTGGAGGGTTATGTTCCAAGCGCAGGCAAAGGGGGCAAGGGTAGCTGGGACATTGTTGGCAGGTGTGGACGAGTTGGGCCGAAGGGCCTGCTTCCACACTGTATGACTCTGTGACCACCCTCTGTGTAAAAAAACATTGGGTCTGTGACCGGTTTGTCTATGCTTTGTAACATAGTCTGATCACAGGCAGGATCCGACTCCCCATTCCATGTAGCGTGGAGATCAGGCCGACAGACGAAGTACAGTGAAAAGCTTCACTTTGCATGCCATCCAAACAGATCAGATATACCATGCATTGATACAATCACGTCAAACTCAAGTACAATCGCTGGAGTAGATAGATAGATAGATAGATAGATAGATAGATAGATAGATAGATAGATAGATAGATAGATAGATAGATAGATAGATAGATAGATAGATAGATAGATAGATAGATAGATAGATAGATAGATAGATAGATAGATAGATAGATAGATAGATAGATAGATAGATAGATTTTCATGCACATTGGGGTGAGTTTTGTGAACAATACTGTATCCATAGTAATGCATCGTGAAAAACCCAAGACTGGAATTAATGATTGGAAAATTGTGCTCAGCATCTAATTGCCTGCAACTTATTTCAAAAGTACACGAGGCTTGCCAGGAAACAAAACTTGGAAGATTACCCATCTTTAATAAACCATCCTCCTCACAGACCAAGATCAATATATGTGGAGCCTCAGTAATATCCAAACCACGAACCCAGAAATTCATGCCTCATCAAGGAGAAATCATAGCTCTGGGGAAACTCAGCAGGTCAGGCAGCATCTGTGGAGGGAATGTTTAGTTTAGTTTAGTTTAGTTTAGTTCAGTTTAGTTTAGTTTAGTTTAATTTAGTTTAATTTTGTTTCGTTTCATTTAATACGGGACAGTTGGCAACCCTACATGCTAGAGACAAACTGTTCCCTTTCCTCCATCGTTTGCCCTCGATTCCAATCCCCCAGAGTGGGCGGCTGAGGAGAAGATACGGAAGAAAGAAATGTAGAGACTTTCATCTTTCGGATGTTGTTTTGGACAGACTTTCTTCCCCCCCCCCCCCCCCCGGGTGACTGTCAGACACAGTTCACCGACTGGCCTCTCTGACCTCCCTCCCCCTTCCCTCCGGCAGTTTTAATAAGGCGCCATGTAGCTCAGTGTGGGTAGCGGCCCTTAGCATCCCACAGCAGACTGGGACCTTCACAGGGTGTGTGAATGCTTGCATACACAGTGAGAGACAGTGAACCCCTGACGCCCAGCTTAGAGCAAGACCGTGTGTGTGTGTGTGTGTGCGTGTGCGTGTGTGTGTGTGTGTGTGTGTGTGTGTGTGCGTGTGTGTACTTGGGAAAGGGAAAGAAGGTTAGTATTAAATTCAGCACCAGCAAAAACATAACTACGTGCTTTCACCTCACAGAGCACAATGTCGGTGTGTCTCTTCCCGAGGAGTGGATGGAAAATGTACTTTACGAGAGCGGACAGAGGTGTTTTCTACGGCTCAGAAAAAGAGAGGTCCTTTTTCTTGCCTTGGGCAGGCCAGCGTTCTGCCTGTTGCCCAGGTGTCTGGTGCCTTCAGCGACCAACCTGGCTCCAGCAAGTTGGGGGTGGGGTGGTGGGGGGGGGTGGAGAGTTCTCCCCCCTAAGTTTGTTTACACGGCGATTTCCAGCTTGCGTTTTCTGTTCGGCCCTTTCTCTGGAAAAGAGAGATGTGGGTCGGCGCTTTGCAGAGAAAAAAAAAAATCCACCCACCACAAAGGAAGTCTCTGTGTTTTTAAAGAGCTCTTTCTCTTCATTGGAAAATAAAATTTGCCGCGATTTTTCTTTCATGGAAACAGTGTCTCTGCTTTCCTCAGAAGCGTTTCCGCTTAGTCACACTGCAAGCTGTTGGACTTTAAGTTCGGTGATGTGCGGGCAACTCCAGTGATAAGGATAATTAGCAGGTTTTGTGGCTGGTGACCAAGGAAGTCTTTAATTTTGGTTTTAGCTTTGAATTTTAACTGAATTGAGTTGAATTTTGAACTGAATTAGTGAAAGTTCTTTGCTGGCGTACGCAAGGTATGCAAATAGTCAGCACAAAAAGGGCGCTTACAAATCTCCCCCCCCCCACGCCAGGTCCTCCTTTGTTCTCCCCCCTCCCCCATGACGGTCCCCCCCCCCCACGCCGGGTCCTCCATTGTCCATTGTTCTACCTCCCCTCTCCCCCCCCCCCCCCCACCAGGCAGGGTCCACATCGCGGAGCTCGCAGTCTCAGGTTGAGCCGGTATCGGGAAGCTCCAAAAGCCGCACGACGTTCGACTAGTCCCGACCCGGAGTAGATCGCCCGGCGCGGGGGAGCTGAGAACCCCCCACCCCCGATGCAGGAGCTGGATCGCCCCGACGAGGAAGGCCCAAACGCCGCCGGCTACGGGAGTCAAGATCGTCCCGTCAACGGAAGGTTCGAGGCCCCCAACCGCCGGAGGACAAAGAAGGGAAGAGATTGAACTTTTAATTTCGCCTTCCATCACAGTGAGGAATGCGGAGGAGTCACTGTGGTGGATGCTCATGTTTAAATGTATTTTGTGTGTCCTGTTGCTTTTTATTGTTATGATGACTGTACGGCAAATGAAGTTCATCGTATGTTGCAAAACATACTTGGCTAATAAAGTACTATTGTGATTGAGATTGCGATTGCGATTGCGATTGCGATTGCGATTGCGATTGCGATTGCGATTGCGATTGCGATTGCGATTGCGATTGCGATTTCGATTTCGATTTCGATTTCGATTTCGATTTCGATTTCGATTTCGATTTCGATTTCGATTTCGATTTCGATTTCGATTTCGATTTCGATTTCGATTTCGATTTCGATTTCGATTTTGATTTTGATTGTGATTGTGATTGTGATTGTGATTGTGATTGTGATTGTGATTGTTCTTCCCCCTCCCTCATGGCGGTCCCCCCCACGCCAGGTCGTCCACTGTTCCTTCCCTCGGCAGCGACGCCCTCACATCCGCGCAGCCCGCCTCGTCCGTCGGGCAGTGCCACCGTCGCCCACCACGCCGACCTCTCCACCATCGCTGCCGGCTCCTCTCCGTAAAACGGGCCCTCAGGCCCACCGTGTCCACACCGGCCAGGGACCAACCCGTGCACTAGTCCTATCCTGCACACTAGCGACAATTTACAGGAGCCAATTAACTTCAGACTGAAGGGTCCCGACATGAAGTGTCACCGATCCTTTTTCTCCAGAGATGCTGCCTGATCCGCTGAATTACTCCAGCACTTTGAATTTACAGAGGCCAATTGGCCTGGTGTTTCTCAGCTGTAAACAGCTGTTCTGTCACAGAGAGTCATGGACTGAATGGCCTAATCCTGCTCCTAGAACTTATGAAGTTTAGTTTAGTTTAGAGATACAGCGCGGAAACAGGCCCTTCGGCCCAACGGGTCCACGCCGACCAGCGATCCCCCTTATTGTAGATCAACACCATCCTACACCCACTGGGGACAATTTACATTTGCCCAGTCAATTAACCTGCAAACCTGCACGTCTTTGGAGTGTGGGAGGAAACCGAAGATCTCGGAGAAAACCCGCGCAGGTCACGGGGAGAACGTACAAACTCCGTACAGACGGCACCCGTAGTCGGGATTGAACCCGGGTCTCCGGCGCTGCATTCGCTGCAAGGCAGCAACTCAACTGCTGCGCCACTGTGACCGCCCTGCAGCACAACTTTCTAACGTCTATACTCAATACTGAGTGATGAAGGCCAAAGCTGATGGGTGATGTTTCAGAAATAGACACAAAAAGTTGGAGTAACTCAGCGGAACAGGCAGCATCTCTGGAGAGACGGAATGGGTGACGTTTCGGGTCGAGGCCCTTCTCGGGTTTTTCCTACTGGGAACGGCACGGTGGCGCAGCGGTAGAGTTGCTGCCTTACAGCGAATGCAGCGCCGGAGACCCGGATTCGATCCCGACTAGGGGCGCCGTCTGTACGGAGTTTGTACGTTCTCCCCGTGACCTGCGCATGGGTTTTCTCCGAGATCTTCGGTTTCCTCCCGCACTCCAGACGTACAGGTTTGTAGGTTGAATGGCTGGGTGTATGTGTGTGTAAACTTTCCCTAGCGTGTGTTGGATATGGGATTGCTGGTCGGCGTGGGACTCGGTGGGCCGAAGGGCCTGTTTGGCGCTGTATCTCTGAACTAAACTTAAAGTAATTTGTCCCGTGGTTTTGGGAACCCACTGCATCGCTGCAGAATGTTGCATTAGCGTGTCAGATTTGCGACGGGCATGCGTTGAGTTCTGTTTATCTCCGCTGCGGTCCCACAAGTTGCCTGATTACAGAGAGTTAAAAATGAGCACAGGGCTGCCAGAGGAGATTTAGCAGGAACGCTGTGCTAAAGGAGGGGGGGGGGGGGGGGGAATAACACAGCATACCTTCCGCATGACTTCACGCCCGATTTCCAATCCCTCCTTCTTTTTTTTCACCAAATGGAAATTTTTTAATCACAATAACTCCAGAAACGAGCATCTCGCAAGGTCATAAGATCATATGTGATAGGAGTAGAATTAGGCCATTCGGCCCCTCAAGTCTACTCCGCCATTCAACCGTGGCTGATCTATCTCTCCCTCCCAACCCCATTCTCCTGCCTTCTCCCCATAACCTCTGACACCCGCACTAATCAAGAATCTACCTATCTATCTCTGCCTTAAAAATATCCACTGACTTGTGGCCTCCACAGCCTTCCGTGGCAAAGAATTCCACAGATTCACCACCCTCTGACTAAAGAAATTTCTCCTCATCTCCTTCCTAAATGAGCGTCCTTTAATTCTGAGGCTGTGACCTCTAGTCCAAGACTCTCCCGCTAGTGGAAACATCCTCTCCACATCCACTCTATCCAGGCCTTTCACTATTCTGTGCGTTTCAATGAGGTCCCTCCCCCCTCATTCTTCTAAACTCCAGCGAGTACAGGCCCAGCTCCCACAAACGCTCATCATAGCGTTAACCCACTCATTCCTGGGATCGTTTTTGTAAAACTCCTCTGGAGCCAGCACACACTTCCTCAGATACGGAGCCCATAATTGCTCTCAATGTGTTCGGGATGAGACCCCTCTTCAGACTGGAGGTTTGTTGGGCATTAAGGCCCTTTCACCCTTCGTTCCTCTGTTTCTGATTCCACCTCTCCCATGAACTATTTAGTGCCTCATTCAAAGGGAGGTTGTTTGCTGAGAGAGTTAAAAAAATCATCCTTGTAGTCCTTAATTAAATTATTCTGAACCTTCTCCTTGTCAATTTGAACTGGGACCAGTGGTAAAAGGCGGCCATTTTGTCTAATGTACCGGCCTCTGCTCATCATAGAAATGGGCGGTCACGGTGACGCAGCGGTAGAGTTGCTGCCTTACAGCGAATGCAGCGCCGGAGACCCGGGTTCGATCCCGACTACGGGTGCTGTCTGTGCGGAGTTTGTACATTCTCCCCGTGACCTGCGTGGGTTTTCTCCGAAATCTTCGGTTTCCTCCCACACTCCAAAGACGCACAGGTTTGTAGATTAACTGGCTTGGTAAATGTAATAAATGTAAAAATTGTCCCTAGTGGGTGTAGGATAGTATTAATGTGCGGGGATCGCTGGTCGGCGCGGACCCGGTGGGCCGAAGGGCCTGTTTCCGCGCCGTATCTCTAAACTAAACTAAAGAATGGGGTTAGTAGGGAGTGATAGATCAGCCATGATTGAATGGCGGAGTAGACTTGATGGGCCGAAGGGCCTAATTCTGCTCCTGTCACTTATGATCTTACGATCCGTGGCTGATAATGAAACTCAACAGGACGACAAACTTTCTCATAGAAACGTACAAAATTATAAAAGGACTGGAAAAGCTCGATGCAGGAAAAAAATGTTCCCAATGTTGGGGGAGTCCAGAACCAGGGGGGACACACAGACTTAGAATAAAGGGGAGGCCATTCATTTAAAACTGAGGTGAGACAAAACCTTTTCTCACCCAGAGAGTTGTGAATTTGTGGAATTCTCAGCCACAGAGGGCAGTGGAGGCCAATTCACTGGATGAATTTAAAAGAGAGTTAGATAGAGCTCTAGGGGCTAGTGGAATAAAGGGGTATGGGGAGAAGTCAGGCACGGGTTACTGATTGTGGATGATCAGCCATGATCACAATGAATGGCGGTGCTGGCTCGAAGGGCCGAATGTCCTCCTCCTGCACCTATTTTCTATGTTTCTATGACAGTGAGACTAGTGCAACGAGATCGGTGTTGGTTGAAGCTGTCTCTCGACACGTCACGCACAGCCCGCCCAACGCCAACAGCACTGGCCACAGTTGAACAGGCTCAGGGTATTTTTAGGCACTTGGTTGCGATGTCTCGCCCTGTAAGCGTTAACGCACTCAGCGGGCAAAGGTGTCGGCCGCTGGGATGTCACCAGCTTCCTCCTCTACGTGACACTGAATATTGCTTCGTTTTTTTAGTCTTAGATACAGCGCGGAAACGGGCCCACCGAGTCCGCACCGACCAGCGATCCCCGCACAGTTACACGATCTTACACACACTACGGACGATTCTACAAGACTGTTGCCAGGACTAGAGGGTGTGAGCTATAGGGAGAGGTTGAGTAGGTTGGGACTCCATTCCCTGGATGAGGGGTGATCTTGTAGAGGTCAAGTCAAGTCAATTTTATTTGTACAGCACATTTAAAAACAACCCACGTTGACCAAAGTGCTGTACATCAGTTCAGGTTCTAAGAAACGAACATACAATGGCACACAAACATAACAGCACATACATAAACAGTTCACAGCGCCCCCTCAGAGGGCCTCAAACGCCAGGGAGTAGAAGTAGGTTTTGAGCCTGGACTTAAAGGAGTCGATGGAGGGGGCAGTTCTGATGGGGAGAGGGATGCTGTTCCACAGTTTAGGAGCTGCAACCGTAAAAGCCCGGTCACCCCTGAGCTTAAGCCTAGACCGTGGGATAGTCAGTAGCCCCAAGTCGGCCGACCGAGGGTACAAAATCAAAGAGAGGAATAGATCGGCTAGATGCACAGAGTCTCTTGCCCAGAGTAGGGGAATCGAAGACCAGAGGACATAGGTTTAAGGTGAAGGGGAAACCATTCAATAGGAAACTGACAATAGACAATAGATAATAGGTGCAGGAGGAGGCCATTCGGGCCCTTCGAGCCAGCACCGCCATTCAATGTGATCATGGCTGATCATTCTCAATCAGTACCCCGTTCCTGCCTTCTCCCCTTACCCCCTGACCCCCTGACTCCACTATCCTTAAGAGCTCTATCTAGCTCTCTCTTGAATGCATTCAGAGAATAGACAATATACAATAGGTGCAGGAGGAGGCCATTCGGCCAGGGGTAACTTTATCACACAGAGGGTGGTGGGTGTATGGAACGAGCTGCCAGAGGAGGTAGTTGAGGCAGGGACTATTGCAATGTTTAAGAGACATTTGGACAGATACATGGATGGGGTAACATATGATGAGCGTTTGACAGCACTGGGCCTGTACTCGCTGGAGTTTAGAAAAATGAGGGGGGACCTCATTGAAACGTAGCGAACAGTGAAAGGCCTGGATAGAGTGGATGTGGAGAGGATGTTTCCACTAGTGGGAGAGTCTAGGCCTGGAGATCACAGCCTCAGAATTAAAGGACGTTCCTTTAGGAAGGAGATGAGGAGGAATTTCTTTAGTCAGACGGTGGTGAATCTGTGGAATTCTTTGCCACAGAAGGATAGATAGATGTTTGTTTAGTGCGGGTGTCAGGGGTTATGGGGAGAAGGCAGGAGAATGGGGTTAGGAGGGAGAGGTAGATCAGCCATGATCGAATGGCGGAGTAGACTTGATGGGCCGAATGGCCTAATTCTGCTCCTATCACTTATGAGCTTATGATAACCTGCCCACACCGACCAACACGGTCGGTGTGGGCAAGTTATCATAAGGTCATAAGTAATAGGAGCAGAATTAAGCCATTCAGCCCATCAAGTCTACTCTGCCATTCGGCCCATCAAGTCTACTCTGTCATAACCTCTCCCATCTACACCAGTTCCACCTGCCTGCGTTTGCCCTTATCCCTCTAAACCGATCAAATGAACCTCATTCCTCCCGCCATCTTCCTTAGGTGTTTTATTTTATTTACTTGGCTATCTCCTTTCCGAACGCAGCTACTGGATCTGCACCCACTGACAATCTTGGCTGTCCTCTCCACACCCTAACCATCCAATGTGTAAAGTTATTTATTTTACCTCATGTTCATTTTCGATTCTTTGGTCGACACAAAAATGCTGGAGTAACTCAGCGGGTCAGGCAGCATCTCGGGAGAGAAGGAATGGGTGACGTTTCGGGTCGAGACCCTTCTTCAGACTGATTTTATTTGCTTTTGATAGACAATAGACAATAGGTGCAGGAGGAGGCCATTCGGCCCTTCAAGCCAGCACCGCCATTCAATGTGATCATGGCTGATCATTCACAATCAGTACCCCGTTCCTGCCTTCTCCCCATACCCCCTGACTCCACTATCCTTAAGAGCTCTATCTAGCTCTCTCTTGAATGCATCCGGAAAATTGGCCTCCACTGCCTTCTGAGGCAGAGAATTCCACAGATTCACAACTCTCTGACTGAAAATGTTTTTCCTCAAATCCGTTCTAAATGGCCTACCCCTTATTCTTTAACTGTGGCCCCTTGTTCTGGACTCCCCCAACATTGGGAACATGTTTCCTGCCTCTAACGTGTCCAACCCCTTAATAATCTTATACGTTTCGATAAGATCTCCTCTCATCCTTCTAAATTCCAGTGTATACAAGCCCAGTCGCTCCAGTCTTTCGTTCTTTGGTTCTTGGCCCTTCCAACAACAGGAGGAATTGTACTCTTAGCAAATTTTGCTGCCGCGAAAAAAGAATGTTATTGTTCCATTTCGGTACACGTGACAATTAAACACTTTTGACTCTTAAACTGAGCGGGGCAAGTTTTTATTTTTATACACAGAGGGTAATTGCGTGCCCGAAAGGCAAGGTTAAGGATGGTGGTGAAGGCAGGTATGAGGATGTTGCCAGGACTAGACGGTCTGAGCTGCAGAGAGAGGTTGAGTATGCTGGGTCTTTACTCCTCGGAGCACAGGAGGATGAGGGGTGATCTTCTAAAGTTGCAAAAGATCATGAGATTAATAGATAGGGGCGATCTTGTGGAGGTGTACAAAATCATGATAACATCACGAGAGGAATCGGGTAAATGCACAGAATCTTTGACCCAGAGTAGGGGAATCAAGAACCAGGTTTGCAGTGACCGGGGAAAGATTTAATAGGAACCTGAGGGGCAACTTTTTTCAAGCAGAGGGTTGTGGGTGTATGGAATAGGAACATAGAAAAATAGGTGCAGGAGTAGGCCATTCGGCCCTTTGAGCCAGCACCGCCATTCAATACGATCGTGGCTGATCATCTAAAATCAGTACCCCGTTCCTGATTTTTCCCCCATATCCGTTGATTCCTTTAGTCTTAAGAGCTAAATCCAACTCTCTCTTGAAAACATCCAGTGAATTGGCCTCCACTGCCTTCTGTGGCAGAGAATTCCACAGATCCACAACTCTCTGGGTAAAACATTTTTTCCTCATCTCAGTCCCAAATGCCCCCCCCCCCCCCCCTTATTCTTCAACTGCGACCCCTGGCTCCGGACTCCCCCCAACATTGGGAACATTTTTCCTGCATCTGGCCTGTCCAATCCTCCAAGTATTCTGTATGTTTCTACGAGATCCCCTCTCATCCCTCCAAACTCCAGTGAGTACAAGCCCAGTCGACCCACTCTTTCATCGTATGTCAGTCCAGCTGCTAGAAGAAGTAGTTGAGGCAGGTATTAAATCAGCATGGATGATAGACATGGATGTAGTGCATGGAAGGCAGACACAAAATGCTGGAGTAACTCAGCGGGACAGGCAGCATCTCCGGAGAGAAGGAATGGGTGACGTTTCGGGGTCGAGACCCTTCTTCAGACTGATGTCAGGGGAGGGGGGGGGGGGGGGGGGCGGGACAAAGATAGGATGCAGTAGGAGACAGGAAGACTAGTGGGAGAATGGGAAGGAGGAGGGGAATGGAGAGGGACAGAGGAGCTATTTGAAGTTACCTCCGATTTAAACCAGCATCTGCAGTTTTATTTCCAAGTGTACGGATGTTAATGGTTTCGAGGGATATGGGCCAAACGCGGGCAGGTGGGTCTTTGTGTCTTTCTCTGGTATTCTACTGTTCACGTACACTCTTTAGTTTAAGATTGGAGAAACAGTGCAGAAATAGTCCCTTCGGCCCACTGAGTCCATGCCGACCGGCGATCAGCCCGTACACCGGCCCTCTCCTGCACACCAGGGGCAACTTACAACTTACAGAAGCCAGTTAGGGTTAGGGCTACAAGCACGCACGTCTTTCGAGTGCGGGAGGAAACCGGAGCGCCCGGAGGAAACCCACGCGGGTCACTGGAAGAACGTGCAAACTCCGTACGGGCGGCGCCCGTGGTCGGGATCGAACCGGGGTCTCTGGCGCCGCGAGTCAGCAGCTCTACCCGCTGCACAGGCCCACGTGGATTCCTCTGGATAGAAGGAATGGGTGATGTTTCGGGACGAGACCGTCTCGACGAAGAAGGGTCTCGACCCGAAACGACACCCATTCCTTCTCTCCAGAGATGCTGCCTGTCCCGCTGGGTTACTCCAGCATTTTGTGTCTGTCTTCGGTGTAAATCAGTATCCACAGTGACTTCCAGCCACGTAATAGCCACTTGACCCACCAACACCCACAGCTTTCGCTCGTGTGGAGACAGGGAGGACGTGCAAACTCCACACAGACGGAGGAGGTGAGGATTGAACCTGGGTCGCTGGAGGCGTGGGACAGTGGCACTACCCGCTGCACCGTCTCCTTGTATCCCCGGTTGTTTTTAATCCGGGCTAACCAGCCAGCAGATGGGAAGCAAAGGGATCTACTGATGCCAGGAGCGTGTAGTTTGATCTGCTGAGTGCCTGCCTGCCACATTCTCTCCTCCTGTTTCAAGTTTCCAAGAACTGCAATACTTAGCTTTTGTTTACTTCATGCAATACCTCGTACGAAACTTTAAACAACTGTCTCCCAATTATGCACTGAGTGTGATATAGAGATCAGCGGACGGGAGTTGAAATTCTGCCATTAGCCGTCAGGACACAGGGCAGCTGAAGAACTGGGCTTCCAGCCACATGTCAGATCCCAGATTTGAGCACGAGCTTCCAGCTACCTCTCCCCTGCCCTTCACAGCTGAAACTCTGGGCAAGAGTTCCACTCACGCCACTCCACAGAGGCTGCCCCGACCCGCTGAGTAACTCCAGCACTTTGTGCCGATCTTAGTGCAGCTACCTAAATGGCCGCTCGTCTGCACTGTTTGAGTCGGCACGGTGGCGCAGCGGTAGAGTTGCTGCCTCGCAGCGCCAATAACCCGGGTTCAATCCCGACTACGGGTGCTGCCTGTACGGAGTTTGCATGTTCTCCCAGTGACCGAGTGGGTTTTCTCCGGGTGCTCCGGTTTTCTCCCACACTCCAAAGACGTACAGGTTTGGAGGTCGTGTGTGAATAGATAATAGACAATAGACAATAATAATAATAATAATAATAATGTATTTTATTTATATAGCGCTTTTCATATACTCAAAGACGCTTTACAGAGATTTAGAGAACATAAGGAAATGAATAAATAGATAAATAAGTAAATAAATAAACGAACAGAGAAAGGAGACAGAATGTGAGGTGACCTTCAGTGGTTGAAGGCAGTACTGAACAGGTGAGACTTCAGCGTGCAGGAGGAGGCCATTCAGCCCTTCGAGCCAGCACCGCCATTCAATGTGATCATGGCTGATCATTCTCAATCAGTACCCCGTTCCTGCCTTCTCCCCATACCCCCTGACTCCGCTATCCTTAAGAGCTCTATCTAGCTCTCTCTTGATTGCATTCAGAGAATTGACCTCCACTGCCTTCTGAGGCAGAGAATTCCACAGATTCACAACTCTCTGACTGAAAAAGTTTTTCCTCATCTCCGTTTTAAATGGCCTACCCCTTATTCTTAAACTGTGGCCCCTTGTTCTGGACTCCCCCAACATTGGGAACATGTTTCCTGCCTCGAACGTGTCCAACCCCTTAATAATCTTATACGTTTCGATAAAATCCCCTCTCATCCTTCTAAATTCCAGTGTATACAAGCCTAGTCGCTCCAGTCTTTCAACATACGACAGTCCTGCCAGGAACTGCAGATGCTGGTTCAAACCAAAGACAGACACAAAATGCTGGAGTAACTCAGCGGGACAGGCAGCATCTCCGGAGAGAAGGAATGGGTGAAGTCTGAAGAAGGGTCTCGACCCGAAACATCACCCATTCCTTCTCTCCAGAGATGCTGCCTGTCCCGCTGAGTTACCCCAGCATTTTGTGTCTATCGCAGGTTTGTAGGTTAATTGGCTTCGATAAAAATTGTGAATTGTCCCCAGTGCGTGTGGGTTAGTGTTTGTGTACGCTGGTCGGCACGGACTCAGTGGGCCGAAGGGCCTGTTTCCGCGCTGCATTTTAAAATTAAACTAACCTAGTTTAAACTAGTGTGCCGGAAGGAACTGTGGATACTGATTTACACCGAAGACAGACACAAAATGCTGGAGTAACCCAGCGGGAGAGGCAGCATCTCTGGAGAGAAGGAACGGGTGACGTTTCGGGTCGAGACCCAAGGATGAGAGGGGATCTTATCGAAACGTACAAGATTATTAAGGGGTTGGACACGTTAGAGGCAGGAAACATGTTCCCAATGTTGGGGGAGTCCAGAACCAGGGGCCACAGTTTAAGAATTAAGGGGTAGGCCAGTTAGAACGGAGATGAGGAAAAACTTTTTCAGTCAGAGAGTTGTAAATCTGTGGAATTCTCTGCCTCAGAAGGCAGTGGAGGACAATCCTCTGAATGCATTCAAGAGAGAGCTAGGTGGAGCTCTTAAGGATTGCAGAGTCAGGGGGTATGGGGAGAAGGCAGGAACGGGGTACTGATTGAGAATGATCAGCCATGATCACATTGAATGGTGGTGCTGGCTCGAAGGGCCAAATGGCCTCCTCCTGCACCTATTGTCTATTGAGACCCTTCTTCATCGAGAAGGTCTCGTCCCGAAACATCACCCATTCCTTCTCTCCAGAGATGCTGCCTGTCTCGCTGAGTTACTCCAGCATTTTGTGTCTAGTTTAAACTAGTTTTATCCTCAGTCTGAGGAAGGGTCTCGACCCGAAAGGGCCACCTATTCCTTTTCTCCAGAGATGTTGCCCTGACCCGCTGAGTTACTCCGGCACTTTGCAACTGTCTGAGTGTCCTTTTAAATGGCTGCTCGTCCTTTTTCCAGGGGTAACATTAAATTTAAGGTGGATTTGCCGGCTGAGGATGTCGGTAAGCATGATCTCACTCAGCTGGCCGAGGTAGTACAGAGGCTCAATCAGTAGCTTGTGTTGAGTGACTTAGCCGAAGACTCACGAACAAACACACACACCAGAATTCCCTGCTCCCGCCGGCTCTCCACTGACACCCAGTGGCCGCTGCAAGTGGAGAGGAGACACGTAAAATGCTGGGGATCAGGGCAGCATCTCTGGAGAAAAGGAATAGAATTCGGGTCGAGGCGTTTCGGGTCGAGCCCCTTCGTCACGCTCAATTGTTCCCTGGTGTGTGGTAGAGTAGACGAGAACAGGACCAGTCTCCGCACACACCCTCGCAACACTCAAACTTGGGCAGGAGGTGTAGATGGAGAGCAAGCAAGATTATGGGGGACCCCTACCACCCCAGCAACAGACTGTTCCAGCTGCCACGGTCAGGCAAACGCCTCCGCTGTCACGCTGTGAAAACGGAGAGGATGAGACGGAGTTTCTTCCCACAGGCCATCAGGACTGTTAACCATTATAACTCCAGGGACTAAATTTTGTCTTTTCTGTGTTAACATTTAATTTATATGCTGTAACTGCAATTCTTTTTTTGCACAATCCGCCACTTTCATTTAACTGCACATCGTGTGTGTGTGTGTGACAAATAAACTTGACTTGACTTGACTTGGACCAAAACAACAGCGTATTCAGGCAACTGGAGAGGTCTGTCGGAAGGACCTGCAGATGCTGCTTTACATCGAAGAGAGACCCAAGATGTTGGAGTGACTCAGTGGGTCAGGCAACTAGAGAGCAGTCCAGACCTACCATCTACTTCACGGGACTATCTTCGATCAGAATTGACTGGACTTTATCCTCCACCAAACGTTATTCTTTAGACGTTAGAGATGCAGTGTTGGAAAGAGACACACCAAGCCCGTGCCGACCCAGTTCACGAACACTATCCTACACACGCTAGGCACCATTTTGACAACTTACTGAAGCCAATTAACCTGCAATCTGTATGTCTTTGGAGTGCGGGAGGAAACCAGAGCACCTGGCGACAGCCCACGCGGTCCCAGGCAGAACGTACAAACTCCTTACGGACAGCACCTGTAGTCAGGATCGAACCCGGGTCTCTGGCGCTGTGAGGCAGCAACTCCAGAGAGCTTGATGGTAATCATGTACAGTCTTTCCGCTGACTAGATGGCTTGCAAGAAAACGCTTGTCACTGTACCCCGGTGCACGTGACAATAAACCTAACCAAACTAAACTAAAACCCCTGGTACCTCAGCACGATAAGATGTTTCCGGAACCTTGGAGAATTTTATTGAGAATCATAAATCAAGGAACTGCAGATGCTGGTTTACAATAAAAGACACAAATTGCTGGAGTAACTCAACGGGTCAGGCAGCATCTCTGTAGAACACGGATAGGTGACGTTCCAGTTCGATCCACCTCACCTGTATCCACCTATCGCTCGCCCCCCATCCACCTTTCTTCCCCCCCCCTACAATCAGTCGGAAGAAGGGTCCCGATCAAAACGTTTCCTATCTATTTTCTCCGCAGATGCTGGCTGACCCGCTGAGTAACTCCAGCACTTTGTGTCTTATGCTGATAGTCAGTCGGGGGTGAAAACTGAATTCAGAGGAGACACAAGAAACTGCAGATGCTGGATTCTGGAGCGAAACACAAAGTGCTG
The DNA here is from genome assembly GCF_053455715.1 of Rhinoraja longicauda. Taxonomy (NCBI): domain Eukaryota; kingdom Metazoa; phylum Chordata; class Chondrichthyes; order Rajiformes; family Arhynchobatidae; genus Rhinoraja; species Rhinoraja longicauda. The sequence goes on along the minus strand of NC_135964.1, from coordinate 50,756,769 downwards.
GAGGAACTCAGCGGGCCATGCAGCGTCTCTGGAGGGAGGAGGACAGGCGGCCATTGTGGGTTGGGACCCATTTCAGACACGTGGAGTGGGAGGGAGGTAGCTGGGGGAAAAAAGAGGTGCGGGCGAGGTTGTAGGAAGGAACTGCAGATGCCGGTTCAGAATAAGTGTCTCGACCCCGAAAGGCCGCCCATTCCTTCTCCCCAGAGATGCAGCCTGTCCCGCTGAGGTACTCCGGCAATTAGTGTGTACCTTCAGTAAGGAGAAGGGGTCGGGGCAGGAAAGAGCCAGCGATGGATGGAACCCTCCCCTTTTGCGTTCTCGGACGCTGACTGACCCGCTGAGTTTCCCCAGCGCGTTGTGTTTTTACGTTTCTTCGAGGTGATACCAGAGCTCCTCAGGAGAGGGCGACAAAGACCATTTATGGAGCAAGGCCGCCGAAGCCCAAGTGTGGAGAGAATGTTAGTTGCAAGCTCGCTCCAACACCAGATGGCGCCACGAGCTTACACTTGTGACAAGGCTCAGTAGATTCAGCCTCAGAAGCAGGTGGGGAATAACTCCCAGCAACAAAATAGACCATCAACGACTGATGACTTTGAAAGGGACAGTCCTTTGCACTGCAAAAGGTGGGCCCGTGAAGTGAGTGGGCACTCAATAGACAATAGACAATAGACAATAGACAATAGGTGCAGGAGGAGGTCATTCGGCCATTCGAGCCAGCACCGCCATTCAATGTGATCATGGCTGATCATTCTCAATCAGTACCCCGTTCCTGCCTTCTCCCCATACCCCCTGACTCCGCTATCCTTAAGAGCCCTACCTAGCTCTCTCTTGAATGCATTCAGAGAATCGGCCTCCACTGCCTTTTGTGGCAGAGAATTCCACAGATTCACAACTGTCTGACTGAAAAAGTTTTTCCTCATCTCCGTTCTAAATGGCCTACCCCCTTATTCTTAAACTGTGGCCCCTGGTTCTGGACTCCCCCAACATTGGGATCATGTTTCCTGCCTCTAACGTGTCCAACCCCTTAATAATCTTATACGTTTCGATAAGATCTCCTCTCATCCTTCTAAACTCCAGTGTATACAAGCCTAGTCGCTCCAGTCTTTCAACATATGACACTCGGGCGGTCAGGTCACGGTGGTGCAGCGGTAGAGCTGCCGCCTTACAGCGAATGCAGCGCCGGAGACCCGGGTTCGATCCGACCGCGGGCGCCGTCTGCACAGAGTTTGTACGTTCTCCCCGTGACCACATGGGCTTCCTCCGGGTGCTCCGATTTACTTGCACATCCATAATGTTGTCCCACTTTTTAAGAAAGGAGGGAGAGAGAAAACGGGAAATTATAGACCCGTTAGTCTGACATCAGTGGTGGGGAAGATGGTGGAGTCAATTATAAAAGACGAAATTGCGGAGCATTTGGATCGCAGTAACGGGATCGTTCCGAGTCAGCATGGATTTACGAAGGGGAAATCATCCTTGACTAATCTTCTGGAATTCTTTGAGGATGTAACTAGGAAAATTGACAGGGGAGAGCCGGTGGATGTGGTGTACCTTGACTTTCAGAAAGCCTTCGACAAGGTCCCACATAGGAGATTGGTGGGCAAAATTGGATCACATGGTATTGGAGGTAGGGTACTGACATGGATAGAAAATTGGTTGACAGACAGAAAGCAAAGAGTGGGGCTAAATGGGTCCCTTTCAGAATGGCAGGCAGTGACTAGTGGGGTACCGCAAGGCTCGGTGTTGGGACCGCAGCTATTTACAATATACATCAATGACTTGGATGACGGGATTAAAAGTACCATTAGCAAATTTGCAGATGATACAAAGCTGGGTGGCAGTGTGAACTGTGAGGAAGATGCTATGAGGTTGCAGGGTGACATTGACAGGTTGTGTGAGTGGGCGGATGCATGGCAGATGCAGTTTAATGTGGATAGGTGTGAGGTTTTCCACTTTGGTGGTAAGGATAGGAAGGCAGATTATTATCTGAATGGTGTCAAGTTAGGAAAAGGTGACGTACAACAAGATCTGGGTGTCCTAGTGCATCAGTCACTGAAAAGAAGCATGCAGGTACAGCAGGCAGTGAAGAAAGCCAATGGAAAAGAAACATAGAAACATAGGGCGTCACGGTAGCGCAGCGGTAGAGTTGCTGCTTTACAGCGAATGCAGCGCCGGAGACTCAGGTTCGATCCTGACTACGGGTGCTGTACTGTAAGGAGTTTGTACGTTCTCCCCGTGACCTGCGTGGGTTTTCTCCGAGATCTTCGGTTTCCTCCCACACTCCAAAGACGTACAGGTATGTAGGTTAATTGGCTGGGTAAATGTAAAAATTGTCCCTAGTGGGTGTAGGATAGTGTTAATGTATGGGGATCACTGGGCGGCACGGACTTGGAGGGCCGAAAAGGCCTGTTTCCGGCTGTATATATATGATATGATATGATATGATAGAAAATAGGTGCAGGAGTAGGCCATTCGGCCCTTCGAGCCTGCACCGCCATTCAATATGATCATGGCTGATCATCCAGCTCAGTAACCTGTACCTGCCTTCTCTCCATACCCCCTGATCCCTTTAGACACAAGGGCCACATCTAACTCCCTCTTAAATATAGCCAATGAACTGGCCTCAACTACCCTCTGTGGCAGAGAATTCCACAGACTCACCACTCTCTGTGTGAAGAAATGTTTTCTCATCTCGGTCCTAAAAGACTTCCCCCTTATCCTTAAGCTGTGACCCCTGGTTCTGGACTCCCCCAACATCGGGAACAATCTTCCCGCATCTAGCCTCTCCAACCCCTTAAGAATTTTATATGTTTCTGTAAGATCCCCCCTCAGTCTTCTAAATTCCTGCGAGTACAAGCCTAGTCTATCCAGTCTTTCTTCATATGAAAGTCCCGCCATCCCAGGGATCAATCTGGTGAACCTTCTCTGTACTCCCTCTAAGGCAAGAATGTCTTTCCTCAGATTAGGAGACCAAAACTGTACACAATACTCCAGGTGCGGTCTCACCAATGCCCTGTACAACTGCAGTAGAACCTCCCTGCTCCTAAACTCAAATCCTCTTGCTATGAATGCCAACATACCATTCGCTTTCTTCACTGCCTGCTGCACCTGCACGCTTGCTTTCAATGACTGGTGCACCATGACACCCAGGTCTCGTTGCATCTTCCCTTTTCCTAATCGGTCACCATTCAGGTAATACTCTGCTTTCCTGTTCTTGCCGTCAAAGTGGATAACCTCACATTTATCCACATTATATTGCATCTGCCATGCATTTGCCCACTCACCTAATCTATCCAAGCCTCAATGCAGCCTCCTAGCATCCTCCTCGCAGCTAACACTGCCACCCAGCTTCGTGTCATCCGCAAACTTAGAGATGTTGCATTCAATTCCCTCGTCCAAATCATTAATATACACTGTAAATAACTGGGGTCCCAGCACTGAGCCTTGCGGTACCCCACTAGTCACTGCCTGCCATTCCGAAAAGGACCCGTTTATTCCTACTCTTTGCTTCCTGTCCGCCAACCAATTTTCTATCCACCTCAACACTGGACCCTCAATACCGTGTGCTTTAAGTTTGTACCCCAATCTCCTATGTGGGACCTTGTCGAAGGCCTTCTGAAAGTACAGATACAACACATCGACTGGTTCTCCCCTATCCTCTCTACTAGTTACATCCTCGAAAAATTCTATAAGATTCGTCAGACATGATTTGCCTTTCATAAATCCATGCTGACTTTGTCTGATGATTTCACCACTTTCCAAATGTGATTCTATCACATCTTTAATAACTGACGCTAGCATGTTCCCTACTACCGATGTTAGACTAACTGGTCTATAATTCCCCGTTTTCTCTCTCCCTCCCTTTTTAAAAAGTGGGGTTACATTAGCTACCCTCCAGTCCTCAGGAACTACTCCAGAATCTAAAGAGTTTTGAAAAATTATCACTAATGCATCCACTATTTCTGAGGCTACTTCCTTAAGCTCTCTGGGATGCAGGCTATCTGGCCCTGGGGATTTATCTGCCTTTAATCCATTTAATTTACCTAACACCACTTCCCGACTAACCTGGATTTCCCTCAGTTCTTCCATCTCATTAGACCCCCGGTCCCCCGCTATTTCCGGCAGACTGATTATGTCTTCCTTAGTGAAGACAGAACCAAAGTATTTGTTCAATTGGTCTGCCATCTCCTTGTTCCCTATGGAATGTTGGCCTTCATAACAAGAGGAGTTGAGTATAGGAGCAAAGAGGTCCTTCTGCAGTTGTACAGGGCCCTAGTGAGACCGCACCTGGAGTACTGTGTGCAGTTTTGGTCTCCAAATTTGAGGAAGGATATTCTTGCTATTGAGGGCGTGCAGCATAGGTTTACTTGGTTAATTCCCGGAATGGCAGGACTGTCATATGTTGAAAGACTGGAGCGACTAGGCTTGTATTCACTAGAATTTAGAAGGATGAGAGGGGATCTTATCGAAACGTATAAGATTATTAAGGGGTTGGACACGTGAGAGGCAGGAAACATGTTCCCAATGTCGGGGGAGTCCAGAACCAGGGGCCACAGTTTAAGAATAAGGGGTAGGCCATTTAGAACAGAGATGAGGAAAAACCTTTTCAGTCAGAGAGTTGTGCATCTGTGGAATTCTCTGCCTCAGAAGGCAGTGGAGGCCAATTCTCTGAATGCATTCAAGAGAGAGCTAGATAGAGCTCTTAAGGATAGCGGAGTCAGGGGGTATGGGGAGAAGGCAGGAACGGGGTACTGATTGAGAATGATCAGCCATGATCACATTGAATGGCGGTGCTGGCTCGAAGGGCCGAATGGCCTCCTCCTGCACCTATTGTCTATTGTCTATTGTCTATCACGAAGACGTGCGGGTTTGTAGGTTAATTGGCCCTGTATGTGTAGGGAGCCATAGAGCCATGTAGCATGGAAACAGGCCCTTCGGCCCAACTTGCATGAAACACATGCACTTGAGTCTGAATAAGTCAAATCCGGGAAGATTGAGGTTTGACCTGACTATGGGCAGGTTGCGAAAGAATCTTCATGTGGAGCAATTGATGGGAGACAGCATTAATATTCCCGTTAAGAAACAGGAAAAAGTGTAGTAGGCACTGGTGTAAAGGGATGTTAAGATTAATATCAGATCTAAGGATCGGGCTTAGAATGTTGCCAAAAATAGCAGTGAACTCCGGGATTGGGAAATCTCAGAGTTACCCAAAATCTGGAGAAGCATAAGAAGTTCGTGAGAAGCATAAACACATGGTAAAAGCTTGTAACAATGGAAACGGTTAGTGTGGTCGAAAAGGAACTGCAGATGCTGGTTTATACCGAAGGTAGACACAAGTCTGAAGAAGGGTCCCGACTCCAAACGTCACCCATCTTTGTTTCTCCGGAGATGCTGTAGGACCCGCTGAGTTACTCCAGCACTTTGTGTTGGCGAGGATGGGTGTTTGAGGATCGGCACGGACTCGATGGGCCGAAGGGCCTGTTATCTGTGCCCTTATCTTTGTTACATATAAAGATCTTATATAAAGATCTTACAGAAACATATAAAATTATAAAAGGAGTGGACAAGCTAGATGCAGGAAAAATGTTCCCAATGTTGGGGGGAGTCCAGAACCAGGGCCCACACAGTCTAAGAATAAAGGGGAGGCCATTTAAAACTGAGGTGAGAAGGAACGTTTTCACCCGGAGAGTTGTGAATTTGTGGAATTCTCTGCCACAGAGGGCAGTGGAGGCCAAATCACTGAATAGATTTAAGAGAGAGTTAGTTAGAGCTCTGGGGGCTAGCGGAATCAAGGGATATGGGGAGAAGGCAGGCACGGGGTACTGATTGGGGATGATCAGCCATGATCACAATGAATGGCGGTGCTGGCTCGAAGGGCCGAATGGCCTCCTCCTGCACCTATTTTCTATGTCTCTATGTTTCTAACAAGATGTAGCAAGCTCTGTTAGGACTGGCCAGTACGTAATGAACTCCAAAAGAGGCGCAGGTATGTTGGTTAATTGGCTTGGTATCAACGTGAACATTCTTCCTCGTAGGGTGGTGTTAATGTGCTGGGATCGCTGCATCGGTGCGGACCCGGTGGGCCGAAGGGCCTGCTTTCACGCTGCATCTCGAAAACTAAAACCGAAACTAAGAAAACTCCTGTGTAGGAAGGAACTGTAGTTGCTAGTTTAGACAATAGACAATAGGTGCAGGAGGAGGCTATTCGGCCCTTCGAGCCAGCACCGCCATTCAACGTGATCATGGCTGATCATTCTCAATCAGTACCCCGTTCCTGCCTTCTCCCCATACCCCCTGACTCCGCTGTCCTTAAGAGTTCTATGTAGCTCTCTCTTGAATGCATTCAGAGACTTGGCCTCCACTGCCTTCTGAGGCAGAGAATTCCACAGATTCACAACTCTCTGACTGAAAATGTTTTTCCTCATCTCAGTTCTAAATGACCTACCCCTTATTCTTAAACTGTGTGGCCCCTTTGTTCTGGACTCCCCCAACATTGGGAACATGTTTCCTGTCTCTAACGTGTCCAACCTCTTCATAATCTTATTTAAACCGAAAGATTGGCACAAAAAGCTTTGAGTAACTCAGCGGGTCGGGCAGCATCACTGGTCTGAGGAAGGGTCTCGACCCGAAACGTCACCCATTCCTTCTCTCCAGAGATGCTGCCTGTCCCGCTGAGTTAACTCCTGTTGGCAGTCCTGTCCCTTCCGTTGCCAGACGAAACTCCAGCACACGTTCATGCACTAGGGTCAGGTCAGCTTCTACACTTAAAGCAAATGATGAAGCCGCTTGGATGGTTTCCCGGGCAGTATTAAGCAGGATATTGATCAATTCCCATGCACTTTCTCCTCGTGTTTGATGTATTGTGCGACTGGTCTGCCGTACACTTCCACCGCTACTCCTAATGTTACGATGACCAAATGGCATTCTGCCCATTTCTCCCTGTTCTTCCCTCTGGGTTCTTTGGCCCGACCTCCTTTTGGTTTTTTTTAAAATCAAAAATATTTATTCAAATATAAAAATAATATATACAATACAATAAAACCAAAACAGAGCCCACCACCAGAATACTGTACAAACAAATATACCAATTGAAACTATTATACAATTATATTAGGAAAAGGGGACGTACAACGAGATCTGGGTGTCCTAGTGCATCAGTCACTGAAAGGAAGCATGCAGGTACAGCAGGCAGTGAAGAAAGCCAATGGAATGTTGGCCTTGATAACAAGAGGAGTTGAGTATAGGAGCAAAGAGGTCCTTCTGCAGTTGTACAGGGCCCTAGTGAGACTGCACCTGGAATACTGTGTGCAGTTTTGGTCTCCAAATTTGAGGAAGGATATTCTTGCTATTGTCTATTGTCTATTGTCTATTACAATCCCCATCCAGGATACATCCAATCCCCCGCGGTGCCCAGCGGTCCCGGAAATACCCCAGGGTTCCCGTGGACAGCGCGCGGTCCCTCTCCAGGACCACCCGGGCGCGGACGGACGTAACCCCCGGAAAAGGGGCAGGCAGCCGGCTCAGGCAGAGCCCTCTTCCGCCTGGCGCCGTGACTCCCGGATGGCCAGCTTGGCCAGGCCCAGGAGCAACCTGACCGGGACATCTTTGGCCCTGCCCTCTCTCCCCTACGCACAGGGTGTTCAAAGATGAGGATGGTGGGTGAGAAGTGCAGCCAAAAAGCAAGGAGCAGCCCCTTTATATATTGGAACAGGGGCTGCAACCTCACACACTCCATGTACACGTGGAACACAGACTCACACACTCCATGTACACGTGGAACACAGACTCACACACTCCATGTACACGTAGTACACAGACTCCTCCAGCCCGCTACAGTGGCGGGCGGCTGGCGAGTCTGTGAACCGCGTGAGGAACAGGTTGCAGGGGACACCTCGGTGCAGTGCCCCCCACCCCAGGTCCCCGATGGACAGGGGCAGAGTCCCTGCGTAGAGGGACCCCCACCACGGGGGCCCATTGGCCCTTCCCCCTGGCAGTCTCCATCCTCTGGTTTTCGTTGTGTATCACTCTATGACTCTGTTTATTCACAAAATACTGGAGTAACTCAGCAGGTCAGGCAGCATCTGAGGAGAGAAGGAATGGGCGACGTTTCGGGTCGAGACCCTTCTTCGGAAGAACTCTGTGGAATTCTCTGCCTCACAAGGCAGTGGAGGCCAATTCTCTGAATGCATTCAAGAGAGAGCCGGATAGAGCTCTTAAGGATAGCGGAGTCAGGGGGTATTGAGGGCGTGCAGCGTAGGTTTACTAGGTTAATTCCCGTAAAGGCAGGACCATCATATGTTGAAAGACTGGAGCGACTAGGCTTGTATACACTGGAATTTAGAAGGATGAGAGGGGATCTTATCGAAACGTATAAGATTATTAAGGGGTTGGACACGTTAGAGGCAGGAAACATGTTCCCAATGTTGGGGGAGTCCAGAACCAGGGGCCACAGTTTAAGAATAAGCGGTAGGCCATTTAGAACGGAGATGAGGAAGAACTTTTTCAGTCAGAGAGTGGTGAAGGTGTGGCATTCTCTGCCTCAGAAGGCAGTGGAGGCCAGTTCGTTGGATGCTTTCAAGAGAGAGCTGGATAGAGCTCTTAAGGATAGCAGAGTCAGGGGGTATGGGGAGAAGGCAGGAACGGGGTACTGATTGATAATGATCAGCCATGATCACATTGAATGGCGGTGCTGGCTCGAAGGGCCGAATGGCCTCCTCCTGCACCTATTGTCTATTGACCCGAAACGTCGCCCATTCCTTCTCTCCTGAGATGCTGCCTGACCTGCTGAGTTACTCCAGCATTTTGTGAATAAATACGTTCGATTTGTACCAGCATCTGCAGTTATTTCCTTACACTCTCTGACTCCATCCCTCCATCCCCCCCCAGGGTCTTTGTTTGTATATTATGGTCACATGTACCGAGACACAGTGGAAAGTTTTGGTTTGCAGTGCGATCCAGTCAGCGGAAAGTCTGCAGGTGAATACAATCAAAGCAGTCCACAATGCAAAGATGAAGGAGAAAGGGTACAACATTTCTGCTTCGATATGACACTGAAGTCCGATAAAGCCCAATTATAGAAAGGACATCGGTTTAAGGTCGGAGAAGGAAAAAATTTTATTGGGAACCTGAGGGACAACATTTTCACACGGAAGGTGGTGGGTGTATGGAATGAGCTGCCAGAGGTGGTAATTAAGGCAGGTACTATAACAACATTTTAAAGAGATAGATAGATTCTTAGTGTGAGAAAATGACTGCAGATGCTGGTACAAATCGAAGGTATTTATTTCACAAAATGCCGGAGTAACTCAGCGGGTCAGGCAGCATCTCAGGAGAGACCCTCAGACTGAAGAAGGGTCTCGACCCGAAACGTCACCCATTCCTTCTCTCCCGAGATGCTGCCTGACCTGCTGAGTTACTCCAGCATTTTGTGAATAAATACCTTCGATATGTACCAGCATCTGCAGTTATTTTCTTACATATAAAAGCAATTTGATTGATTTGATTTGATGACTCTATCAGTGAACAACAGTAAACACCTCCATGAGCCCACTCTGGCATCCATTACGATGGTATTCTTGAATGATCCAGCATGATCTTGTTAACAGAAGTTTGTGAACCGCAGCCAAACCAATTGAACTAACAACTTTTGCCGTTTGTAGACAGGAGTTGGATGGGCTGTCAAGAACAGCAGAGACTCGACAAGCTGGTCAGGAAGGTCGGCTCTGTCCTGGGTTGCCCCCTCGACTCAGTGCAGGCGGTGGGAGGGAGGAGGATGATGGCAAAGATAACATCGCTGCTGGACAACGACTCCCACCCCATGCAGGACACTGTCACTGCACTGAGTAGCTCCTTCAGTGACGGACTCCTTCACCCCAAGTGCGTGAAGGAGAGATATAGGAGGTCCTTCCTTCCCGCTGCTGTGAGACTGCACAACCAGCACTGCTCCCAGCAGACCAGTCAACAGTGACAGTAAAAAAAACACACAGTAAATGATGACACCTACAACGGGACCCGACCACTGGCCATATCTTCCCATCCCCTCCCCTTTCTGCGTTCCGCAGAGACCGTTCCCTCCATAACTCCCTGGTCCACTCGTCCCTTCCTACCCAAACCACCCCATCCCCGGGCACTTTACCCTGCAACCGCACGAGATGCAACTCCTGTCCTTTTACCTCCCCCCTCAACTACATCCAAGGACCCAAACAGTCTTTCCAAGTGAGACAGAGGTTCACCTGCACCTCCTCCAACCTCATCTATTGCATCCGCTGCTCCAGATGTCAACTTATTTACATCGGCGAAACCAAGCGCAGGCTCGGCGATCGCTTCGCTCAACACCTGCGCTCGGTCCGCGTTGGCCAAACTGATCTCCCGGTGGCTGAGCACTTCAACTCCCCCTCCCATTCCCAGTCTGACCTTTCTGTCATGGGCCTCCTTCAGAACCATAGTGAGGCCCACCGGAAATTGGAGGAACAGCACCTCATATTTCGCCTGGGCAGCTTGCAGCCCAGCGGTATGAACATCGACTTCTCCAACTTTAGATAGTTCCTCTGTCCCTCTCTTCCCCCCTCCTCCCCTTCCCAGTTCTCCCTCTATCTTCCTGTCTGTACCTATATCCTTCCTTTGTCCCGCCCCCCTGACATCAGTCTGAAGAAGGGTCTCGACCCGAAACGTTCGCCCATTCCTTCTCACCCGAGATGCTGCCTGACCTGCTGAGTTACTCCAGCATTTTGTGAATAAATACCTTCGATTTGTACCAGCGTCTGCAGTTATTTTCTTAGTATTATGACAATTATCCTTATCTTTATTTTATTTATAATGAATGTCTCTTGCTATCCACTTTGCTGCAGTAACACTGCAAATTTCCCCGGTGTGGAACAAATAAAGGAATATATTATTATTATTATTATTATTATACATTTTGCGTAACTCGGTCAGTATCGTTGGCGAGGGAAGCCAGCACGTATTCTGTACCCACCCGCTTCTTTCTTTCCTGCGTTACTTGGAAATAGTGCATATTCCTGTGTTCCGAAAGCGAGCTGGAATAACATTGCCGGGAGTGCCAGTGACGCATCCAGGTTCTGTCCAGACTCTGGGAACCTTAGAAAAATGCAACTCTTCCACTTAATCCCACAGAAAAGCATCAACAAACTTTCTGGCGGCTGTTCAAATTCATCCATTTAAGTTCTGGACGGTCCGACAAGAGGAACTGTTTCTCCTCGTCCACTCTATCAAACTCTATCCTTGCCTTGAATGCATGAAAGATGCAGCGTGGAAACAGGCCCTTCGGCCCACCGAGTCCATGCCGACCGTCGATCGCCCACCCACACCAGCTGTATCTTGTCCCACTTTCGAGTCCACTCCTTAGACACGAAGGGGCGGTGAATCTGGGGAATTCCTTGCCGCAGAAGGCTGTGGAGGCCAATTCAATGGATATGTTGACAATAGACAATAGGTGCAGGAGTAGGCCATTCGGCCCTCCGAGCCAAAAGGTTGAAGGCAGAGATAAGACAGATTCTCGATTAGTGCGGGTGTCAGGGGTTACGGGGAGAAGGCAGGAGAATGGGATTGAGAGGGAGAGATAGATTAGCCATGGTTGAACGGCAGCGTAGACCCGATGGGCCGAATGGCCTAATTTTGCTCCTCTTACTTATGAACGCTAGGGGCAACTTATAAGAGGGCCAATTAACCTACAAACACGCTCGGCTTTGGGGTGTGGGAGGAAACCGGAGCACCTGGAGGAAACCCACTCGGTCACAGGGAGAACGTGCAAACTCCACACAAACAGCACCCGAGGTCTGGCGCTGGGAGGCAGCAGCACTACCAGCTGCACCACAGTGGCATCTCATTAACAGGTGCAGGGAGAAGTCCACCGACAGGTGATGCCTACGGCCCCATAATCTGCGCTCAATAACACCCAGAAAGATGAAGCAAATCTGCTACGATCTAGATCAGTTTGAGTTAGTTTAGTTTAGTTTAGTTTAGTTTAGTTTAGAGATACAGCGCGGAAACAGGCTCTTCGGCCCATCGAGTCCGTGCTGACCAGCGATCCCTGCGCACTAACACAATCCCACACACACTAGGGGCGATTTACAATGACACCAAGCCAATTAACCTACAAACCTGCACGTCTTTGGAGTGCGGGAGGAAACCGGAGCACCCGGAGAAAACCCACGCAGGTCACGGGGAGAGCGTGCAAACTCCGTACAGGCGGCGCCCGTGGTCGGGGTCGAACCCGGGTCTCTGGCGCTGTACGGCAGCAACTCTACCGCTGCGCCACCGAGCCGATACACAAACTCCCAAATTCTTAAATTTGCACGCTTTTCAGGGTGAATCAGGAAACATCTTCTTTAATGGAAAGAATCCTCCAAATCAGCAAGGAGTGTAGACCAGCAGTAGATCTAACTGCAGATGCTGGTTCAAATTGAAGCTGGACACAGAATGCTGGAGTAACTCAGCGGGTCAGGCAGCATCTCAGGAGAGTAGGAATGGGTGACGTTTCGGGTCGAGACCCTTATTCAGACTGGCTACAACATATTTGAACCTCTCTACAATTTAATGGAGATTCGTTAGTACGGGTGTCAGGGGTTATGGGGAGAAGGCAGGAGAATGGGGTTGAGAGGGAGAGGAAGATCAGCCACGAGCGAATGGTGGAGTAGACTCGATGGACCGAATGGCCTAATTCTGCTCCTATTACTTATGAACTAGTGAATAGCTTGGCACTTAGCTGGGCAATTTTGTGGTCTTGGGCGAGTTGGGCCAGAGGGCTTGTTTCTGAGCTGTCTACCTCCATGATCTACATTTACCCATTCACCTCTCCTCATGTATTACCCACAATGCATTAGCCTAGAGTGTTGGTGCAAAGACACCAGGTGGAATCTCGCCATGGGGAACAAGTTTAAGTTCAATTATTTACCTAAATTAAAATACATCTGGAATAAAATATTACTGCCAGTAAGCATGAGCTTAAAACCAGACGTCTGGTTAATTAATGTCCTTCAGAGAAGAAAATCTATTTTCCCTATTGTTGACTTTTTACTGTCCCCTGAAATTGCCCCGCTGACCATTCACTTGCAACGCAATGAGCACAAGAACATTGGTGCAAGATCTAACAAGAGTGTAGGAGTTTGGGGGTTAGACAATAGACAGTAGACAATAGACAATAGGTGCAGGAGGAGGCCATTTGGCCCTTCGAGCCAGCACCGCCATTCAATGTGATCATGGCTGATCATTCTCAATCAGTACCCCGTTCCTGCCTTCTCCCCATACCCCCTGACTCCGCTATCCTTAAGAGCTCCATCCAGCTCCCTCTTGAATGCATTCAGAGAATTGGCCTCCACTGCCTTCTGAGCCAGAGAATTCCACAGATTCACAACTCTCTGACTGAAAAAGTTTTTCCTCATCTCAGTTCTAAATGGCCTACCCCTTATTCTTAAACTGTGGCCCCTTGTTCTGGACTCCCCCAACATTGGGAACATGTTTCCTGCCTCTAACGTGTCCAACCCCTTAATAATCTTATACCTTTCGATAAGATCTCCTCTCATCCTTCTAAATTCCAGTGTATACAAGCCTAGTCGCTCCAGTCTTTCAACATATGATAGTCCCGCCATTCCGGGAATTAACCTAGTAAACCTACGCTGCACGCCCTCAATAGCAAGAATATCCTTCCTCAAATTTGGAGACCAAAACTGCACACAGTACTCCAGATGCGGTCTCACTAGGGCCCTGCTGCTTAGGTTCGTCAGGTTGCTGTTTAGTTTCGTTTAGTTTAGTATAGAGACAGAACTCGGAAACAGGCCCTTCAGCCCACCGAGTCCTCACTGACCAGCGATCTCCACACACTAACACTATCCTACACACACCAGGGACAATTTACATTAATACCAAGCCAATTAACCGACAAAAGCGGTACGTCTTTGGAGTGTGAGAGGAAACCGAAGATCTCGGAGAAAACCCACGCAGGTCACGGGAAGAAAGTGCGATCTCCATGCAGACAGCACCCGTAGTCGGGATCGAACCTGGGTCTATCGTGTTGTAAGACAGTAACTCTACCGCTACCGCTACCCCACAAGTAAAATAGACGTTGGCGAGGCCGCATTTAGAGTAATGTGTTCAGTTCTGGGCAGCATGTTACAGGAAAGATGTTGTCAAGTTGGAAACGGCACAGAGAAGATTTACAAGGATGTTGCCAGGACTCGAGGGTCTGAGCTGCAGGGAGAGGTTGAGCAGGCTGGGACTCTATTCCTTGGAGCGCAGGAGGATGAGGGGTGATCTTGCAGAGGTGTATAAAATCATGAGGGGAATAGGTCGGGTCTCTTTGCCCAGCGCAGGTGAATCGAGGACAAGATTCCTCCATCCGTTTTCAACAACATCTCTCCGATAACAGAGTGACCAAAACTGATCACAGTGGTCTAAATGTGGCCTCACCAATGTCTTATCCAACTGTACATGGCCTCTCATCTTCTGTACTCAATATGTGTAGGGAAGGAACTGTAGAATGCTTGTTCACACCGAAGATAGACACAAAAAGCTGGAGTAACTCAGCGGGTCAGGGCAGCATCTCTGGAGAAAAGGAATAGGTGACGTTTCGGGTCGAGAACCTCCTTCAGAAGGTTAGTTGGCTTGGTATAATCGTAAATTGTCCCTAGCGCGTGTAGGACAGCGTTAGTGTGCGGGGATCGCTGGTCGGCGCGGACTCGGTGGGCCGAGGGGCCTGTTTCCGCGCTGTTATCTCTCGGCTAAACTAAACTAAGCAGAACAAAACGTACGCAATGCTTGCTTCCAAGGAATGGCTTGCCTCGGTTGCAACACTGAAGTCACCTCAAGGTTAGTCGAACTAAAGTCAATGGATTTCGGAAATGTGGCCAATTTGTCCCTTTACCCTCTGCCAAACTTGTCAAAGTATGTTGACGTTGTCCAGATGCCTTGTTGATTCAGATCCGAATTATCCTGTGGCTTTTGCTGGACAGCCCATCCGAGACACCCCCCCCCCCCCCCCCCCCCCGCACTCTGTCCATCAGTTGGCCGTCCGTGCATGCCATCTCATTCTATGTCCATTCTTGTCCCGTTCCCTTTTGGAACGATCTGATTTGTTCTCGAACAAACTGTTCAAGGCGGGCTCCCACAGTCGATGTCCCCCATCAGAGAACTTCATTCTCCACAGATTTAGGTTTAGGTTTATCATTACCTCCTGAGATGCAGCGAAAGGCTTTAGGAACAAAAAAACCTGCAAATGCTGGTTTAAATCGAAGGTAGGCACAATACACAATAGGTGCAGGAGGAGGCCATTCGGCCCTTCGAGCCATTCAATGTGATCATTGCTGATCATTCTCAATCAGTGCCCTGTTCCTGCCATCTCCCCATAGCCCCTGACTCCGCTATCCTTAAGAGCTCTATCTAGCTCTCTCTTGAATGCATTCAGAGAATTGGCCTCCACTGCCTTCTGAGGCAGAGAATTCCACAGATTCACAACTCTCTGACTGAAAACGTTTTTCCTCATCTCAGCTCTAAATGGCCTACCCCTTATTCTTAAACTTAAACAAAATGCTGGAGTAACTCAGCGGGTCAGGCAGCATCTCCGGAGAGAAGGAATGGGTGACGTTTCAAGCTTTTCACTGTACCTGGGATACACTTGACAATAATAAACTACACTTAACTAATGAAGCAAAAAGATCAAAAGATATAAACCGTCTTAACCTACTTGATCTCCCAGTGGCTCAGCACTTCAACTCCCCCTCCCATTCCCAATCTGACCTTTCTGTCCTGGGTTTGGAGGTCATGTGTGAAGGAACTGCAGATGCTGGTTTAAACCAAAGACAGACACAAAATCCTGGAGTAACTCAGCGGCACAGGCAGCATCACCAGAGAGAAGGAATGGGTGAAGTCCAAAGAAGGGTCTCGACCCGAAACGTCACCCATTCCTTCTCTCCAGAGATGCTGCCTGACCCTGAGTTGCTGAGTTACTCCAGCATTTTGTGTCTATCTCTGATCTCTACAATGTTTGATCCATCAGATGTGTTTGATTAACATTTTTGATTGTATCTGGTTTTCTTCCTTCAATAGACAATAAACAATAGACAATAGACAATAAGTGCAGGAGTAGGCCCTTTGAGCCAGCACCACCATTCAATGTGATCATGGCTGATCATCCACAATCAGTACCTCGTTCCTGCCCCCTCCCCATACCCCCTGACTCCGCTATCCTTAAGAGCTCTATCTTGAAAGCATCCAGAGAATTGGCCTCCACTGCCTTCTGAGGCAGAGAATTCCACAGATATCTGACTGAAAAGGTTTTTCCTCATCTCCATTCTAAATGGCCTACCCCTTATTCTTAAACTGTGGCCCCTGGTTCTGGACTCCCCCAACATTGGGAACATGTTTCCTGCCGCTAACGTGTCCAACCCCATAATAATCTTATACGTTTCGATAAGATCCCCTCTCATCCTTCTAAATTCCAGTGTATACAAGCCCAGTCGCTCCTAGATATCTAGGTCACGGGGAGAACGTACAAACTCCGTACAGACAGCACCTGTAGTCAGGATCTCACTATGCCACCCTTCTTCGAAGAGATTGGGAGATCGGGACCAAACCCTAGTTCATGGGCGGACCATTCGGTCATCTAATAGCAGTGGGGAAGAAGCTGATGTGTTATCAAGATGGGAGAAGGGAGAGGAAGGACAGACCGGGGGAGCAAATGATCCGTGATTAGGCAGCTTGCTTTCCCGAGGCAGCGTGAAGTGTGGATGGAGTTGATGGAGGGGAGGTTGGTTTGTCAGATGGACTGAGTTACATCCACAGGCAGCACGGTGGCGCAGCGGTAGAGTTGCTGCCTTACAACGAATGCAGCGCCGGAGACTCAGGTTCGATCCCTAGTGTGTGTAGGATAGTGTTAGTGTGCGGGGATCGCTGGGCGGCACAGACTCGGTGGGCCGAAGGGCCTGTTTCCGCGCTGTATCTCTAAATCTAAATCTAAGAAAAATCTAATGCCGATCCTTGGTAAGTTGGCCATTACTTTATGAAGTACATTTAATTCCTATGTCACACACGAGCTCCAAGAAATAATTATAGACAATAACCAGATTTTTGATAATATTGACTGGGCAAAATGTTTGATTGGAATCATGGGCGGCGCGGTGGCGCAGCGGTAGAGTTGCTGCCTTACAGCGCCAGAGGCCCGGGTTCGATCCTGACCACGGGTGCTGCCTGTACGGAGTTTGTACGTTCTCCCCATGACTGAGCGGGCTTTTATCCGGGTGCTCCGGTTTCCTCCCACACTCCGAAGACGTACAGGTTTGTAGGTTAATTGGCTTTGGTAAAAAATCTGCAAATTGTTCACAGTGTGTGTAGGATAGTGTTAGTATGAGGGGATAGGCGCGGACTCGGTGGGCCGAAGGGCCAGTTTCCGCGCTGTATCTCCAAAGCAAACTAAACATTTTTTTTTAAGGAATCTTTCGAAGAGCACCCTTGCTCATGGGACCGTATAGAAACATGGAAACATAGAAAATAGGTGCAGGAGTAGGCCATTCGGCCCCTCAAGCCAGCACCGCCATTCAATATGATCATGGCTGATCATCCGGTAGCAGTGCCCCATTCCTGCTTTCTTCCCATATCCCTTGATTCCGTTAGTCCCAAGAGCTATACCCAACTCTCTCTTGAGTACATGCAGTGAATTGGCCTCCACTGCCTTCTGTGGCAGAGAATTCCACAGATTCACCACTCTCTGGGTGAAAAAATCAAACATTTTCATCAAACCACAACAGATGGAGGCTTGAGTTATCTTCTCTTCTGAAATCTTGCGATGCAGAATTCACCCTGAACCACAACCCGGGGTGTCGGCTGAGGTTTTCTCATCCTCCACACTGTCTGGTCTGGATCTTGAACCCACAACTCTCTGACTCAGTGGCTGCATCTTCACTCACCGATCAACAGCTGGGGCCGGAGGGTAGAGCCGAGGGGAAAAACCAGACTGCGCACGAGGTGACTGAACTGCTCCATTCAACGTCGCCCTCCCAACGCGACTGCAATCTGAGCGCCAGTCCGCAGTCAGAGCGTCGTCCAGTCAGGCAGCGTGCAAACAGGCCCAACTCCTGGGCCCAGCGGTAGAGTTGCCGCCTTACAGCGCAGGAGGCCCCCTTCAAGTCCATCGTCGCTTCACGCTGCCTCGGCAAAGCCAGCAGCATAATGCCGTCTGTACGGAGTTTGTACGTTCTCCCCGTGACCTGCGTGGGTTTTCTCCGAGATCTTCGGTTTCCTCCCACACTCCAAAGACGTACAGGTATGTAGGTTAATTGACTGGGTAAATGTAAAAATCGTCCCTAGTGTGTGTAGGATAGTGTTAATGTGCGGGGATCGCTGGGCGGTGCGGACTCGGTGGGCCGAAGGGCCTGTTTCCGCGCTGTATCTCTAAATCTAAATCTTTAAAAAATCTAATACCGATCCTTGGTAAGTTGGCCATTACTTTATGAAGTACATTTAATTCCTCTGTCACACACGAGCTCCAAGAAATAATTATAGACAATAACCAGATTTTTGATAATATTGACTGGGCAAAATGATTGATTGGAATCATGGGCGGCGCGGTGGCGCAGCGGTAGAGTTGCTGCCTTACAGCGCCAGAGGCCCGGGTTCGATCCTGACCACGGGTGCTGCCTGTACGGAGTTTGTACGTTCTCCCCATGACTGAGTGGGCTTTTATCCGGGTGCTCCGGTTTCCTCCCACACTCCGAAGACGTACAGGTTTGTAGGTTAAATCTAAAAAATAATCAAGGACGAGTCGCACCCTGGGCACTCCAGAGAGACTAGTCCGTGATTATACCGCTGGCCATGCCGAGGTTGAGTGAAGTAGGGAAATAACTGCGGATGCTGGTACAAATCGAAGGTATCACAAAATGCTGGAGTAACTCAGTGGGTCAGGCAGCATCTCTGGAGAGAAGGAATGGGTGACGTTTCGGGTCGAGACCCTTCTTCAGACTGAACCATCCTATCAACAACTAGAGGTCCTGGTCCTGACCTACCATCTACCTCATCGGAGATGCTCGGATTATCTGGACTTTACCTTGCACTAAGCATTATTCTCTTTATCATGTATCTGTATACTGCGGACGGCTAGATTGTCATCATGTATAGTCTTTCCGCTGACTAGTTAGCACGCACTAAAAAAGGTTTTTGCTGTATCTCGGTACACGTGACAATAAACTAAACTAAACCAAACCAACCCAAACCAACCCAAACTAAACTAAACTAAACTGAACTAAAGAAAGAGACAGACTAAGGCAACTTTTACACAACTATTTAAGGGCTGCACGGTGGTAGAGTTGTTGCCTTACAGCGCCAGAGACCCAAGTTCAATCCTGACTGCGGGTGCTGTCTGTACGGAGTTTGCGCATTCTCCCTGGGACTGCGTGGGTTTCCTCTGGGTGCCCTGGTTTCCTTGCACACGCCGTATCTAACAAATTCTAAAGTAAGTCTAAAATCCCACACTCTAAAGATGTGTAGGTTTGTAGGCTACTGGGTTTCTGCAGATTGTAAATTGTCCGTAGTGTGTGTGGGATAGAGCTCGCTGGTGGGCGCGGACTCGGTAGGCCGAAGGGCCTGTTTCCACGCTAAACTAATGTGTTTTCAAGAGGGAGTTAGATTTAGCTCTGAGGGCTAAAGGAATCAAGGGATATGGGGAGAAAGCAGGAACGGAGTACTGATTTTGGATGGTCAGCCATGATCATATTGAATGCTGTGCTGGTTGGAAGGGCCGAATGGCCTACTCCTGCACCTATTTTTTCTATGCTTCTATGCTTCTAACCAAAAAAGGACCAAAGAAAATGGTGCTATTTATAGTACACTTGAAAAAAACCGAAACTAAACTAAACAAGATTTAAAGCCAATGAAAATATTGACAATAATGGCTATAAGCTATTCAATGAAATCCAGGTCAAGAGAAGTCAATTTAGACTTTAGAGATACAGCGCGGAAACAGACCCTTCGGCCCATCGAGTCCGCGCTGACCAGCGATCACTATCACTACACTAGTGCTATCCTGGCCACTAGGGACAGTTTACAATTTTTCCCTGTTTTCAGTCACAGGGCATGTTCAGTAGCGCTGATCATAATTCAATATTCCCTTTCCCCAAAGGTGATTTAATGGAATGAAACGTGGTAATTTGTGAAGTTGTAAATCTGTTGTTAAACTCCATGAACAAACAACTTGTGCCTTCTCTGCCAAGACACGGTGTCTTGTGCCAGAACCACCATCATTTCAGCTTCCTTAGGATCGGAGACAAAGAAGGTCTGTCTTCCTCCCCTGCAGTTAATTTGTAAAAATTGTGGTCTGTGTGACACAGCAAGAACTGGTGCTGGGAAAACCATTCATCGCTGAGCTCAAGGGGTTCCTGACAGTCCAGTGTGGAAAGCAGATTCACTGCAGCTGTTCAGCCCGACAGAAGGGGCTTCCTCCCTTCCCGCCCACACACCTCCCAACTGTCTCACTTGCATCCCCTCCCCAATACACTCACCACTTCCTCCTGTCAATGGACTCCGTCCAAACACAGCGACCCAACGAGGAAAGAGCGGACATTCAAAGGAACTGCAGATGCTGCTTTAAAACCAAGATGGCCACCAGCATCTGCAGTTCCTCCACGCACCATCTCGGCTGCCACACTGCAAAATCTCCTCGAGGGACCACGACTTTGAAGAGGTCACAGAAACATTGAAAATGGGTGCAGGAGGAGGCCATTCGAGCCAGCACCGCCATTCATTGTGATCAGAGATGAGGAAAAATCCGTTTCACCCAGAGAGTTGTGAATCTGTGGAATTCTCAGCCACAGAAGGCAGTGGAGGCCAATTCACTGGATGTTTTCAAGAGAGAGTTGGATACTCTCTCTTGGAAATCTGTTGTTAAACCCCATGAACAAACAACTTGTGCCTTCTCTGCCAAGACACGGTGTCTTGTGCCAGAACCACCATCATTTCAGCTTCCTTAGGGCTAACGGAACCAAGAGATATGGGGAGAAAGCAGGAACGGGGGTACTGATTCTGGTTGATCAGCCATGATCACATTGAATGGCGGTGCTGGCTCGAAGGGCCGAATGGCCTACTCCTGCACCTAATTTCTATGTTTCTACATTTTTAACTAAACAAACGTTGACCAGTTGACACTGAGACTGGAGGCTACAGAATGCCCTGGGAGAAGGCAGGAGAATGGATAGATCAGCCATGATTGGATGGCAGAGTGGGCTGAATGGCCTAATTCTGCTCCTGTGACTTATGAGCCTATGAACTTCCGAAGTCAGAAGGAGGTGCAACCTCTGTGTGAAACTAGAAAGAGCTCCACGCAGTCTAATTTCCCTCCACGCCTGCACTAACCATTGAATACGGGGGTGTTTTGAAGAAACTGAATGAGTCAAGGATTGGGTCACACTCCATGCCTGACCGCACAACAGGAATGGCCACGAGTCTCATTGGACACAATTCAGCCCATTCATTATTACCTCTCCAGTTATAACATTTTAGCGTATTACTTCCCTTGGTTTTTGAGTGCAGCACAGTGGCACGGCGGTAGAGTCGTTGCCTCACAGCGCCAGAGACCCAGGTTCGATCCTTACTACGGGTGCGGTCACCATGGAGCTTGCACGTTCTCTACCGGTGACCACGTGGGTTTTCTCTGGGTGCTCCGGTTTCTTCCCAGATGTACAGGTTTGCTGTTTAATTGGCTTTGATAAAAACTGTGAATTGTGTGTAGGATGGTGCTATTGTACAGGGATCGCTGGTCGGCGCAGACCCGGTGGGCCGAAGGGCCTGTTTCCACACTGTATCTCTAAAGTCTAAAGTCTAAATGTCCTTACGAATACCCTATGGAACCCTTTCTAGGTGTCGCCAGGGATGTGGTGCAGATAATTTTAGTTTAGTTTAGATTTACAGGCCCACCGAGTCCGTGCCGACCAGAGATCAAGTTAGGAAAAGAAGACGTACAGCGAGATCTGGGTGTCCTAGTGCATCTGTCACTGAAAGGAAGCATGCAGGTACAGCAGGCAGTGAAGAAAGCCAATGGAATGTTGGCCTTCATAACAAGAGGAGTTGAGTATAGGAGCAAAGAGGTCCTTCTGCAGTTGTACAGGGCCCTAGTGAGACCGCACCTGGAGTACTCTGTTCAATTTTGGTCTCCAAATTTGAGGAAGGATATTCTTGCTATTGAGGGCGTGCAGCGTAGGTTTACTAGGTTAATTCCCAGAATGGCGGGACTGTCGTATGTTGAAAGACTGGAGCGACTAGGCTTGTATACACTGGAATTTAGAAAGATGAGAGAGCATCTTATCGAAACGTATAAGATTATTAAGGGGTTGGATACGTTAGAGGCAGGAAACATGTTCCCAATGTTGGGGGAGTCCAGAACCAGGGGCCACAGTTTAAGAATAAGGGGTAGGCCGTTTAGAACAGAGATGAGGAAAAACTTTTTCAGTCAGAGAGTTGTGAATCTGTGGAATTCTCTGCCTCAGAAGGCAGTGGAGGCCAATTCTCTGAATGCATTCAAGGGAGAGCTAGATAGAGCTCTTAAGGATAGCGGAGTCAGGGGGTATGGGGAGAAGGCAGGAACGGGGTACTGATTGAGAATGATCAGCCATGATCACATTGAATGGTGGAGCTGGCTCGAAGGGCCGAATGGCCTCCTCCTGCACCTATTGTCTATTGTCTATACCTGTACCTCTTTGGAGTGTGGGAAGAAACAGAAGATCTCGGAGAAAACCCATGGAGACAGCACCCGTGGGCAGGATCGAACCCGCATCTCCGGCGCTGCATTGGTTGTAAGGCAGCAACTCTACCATTGCGCCACCATGTTGATACTATACATCAATACTGCTTCCAAGATGGCGCCCAACCCAAGTGGCTATTTGCGTGCCTGCCACAGCAAGCAGATCTACAATCACACATTACAATCGCTCCGCACTCTTAAATCGCTACTCCGGCAGCAACATTTTCATACTTGATCAATGATCTTCGTACAAACTCCTTGCAGATACCCTCGGACTATCCTTGATCGGACTTTAGCTGGCTTTACCCTGCACTAAACGTCATTCCCTTGTCATGTATCCATACATAACAAATGGCTCCATTGTAATCATGTACTGACTGGTTGGCACACGGCAAAAGCTTTTCACTGTACCTCGGTACACGTGACAATAAACCAAACTGAAATTGAAACCGATCTTTTGAAGGTCAGTGGGAACAATAATCGGAAGAGTTTGATCAGAAAAGTCTTGGACTGACGTCATCCAATTCATTTCCGGTTCCAATTATTTCCAGCAATATCGCACACACATTTTCTTGCATCCGTCTGAGGAAGGGTCTCGACCCGAAACATCACCCATTCCTTCTCTCCTGAGATGCTGCCTGACCCGCTGAGTTACTCCAGCAATTTGTGTCTACCTTCGATTTGAACCAGCATCTGCAGTTATTTTCCTACACGTTTTTCTTGAAGTGAGTGAATTGAATCTCACGTTCATTCCTTTTCTCTAGTAATCAGGACTCTGTTGGCATCAAAGCCAATCCGTCTGGGGTTGCCTCATCCAGTGACAATGATGTTTCAGGCTAGCCGAGCCTTCCGGCAATCAGTCCGTTATTCGCCACAAGTGAGATCGTCTCAATTTTTACTCAGTATTTCAAACATGTTACAGGAGACCAAATAATATTCTTTTTTTTCTTCTTTTTTTATTTTTATTTTTTGAAAAGCATATGTACAAATAGAAATAAAAAAACACATTTGTTACAAAGTTCTTACATAGCTTCAATTTTTAAATTTTTGAAGAGAGAAAGTAAAAATAAAAAATAAACTATAAACTTGGGGAGAGAGAATAAGAGGGTTAAAAAAAAAAAAATCTAACAATAAAAATTAAAGGGAGTAGATCCGGGAGACAATAACCACAGTTGTACATCCAACCCCTAACTCAAGTTTCAACTTTTAATATAAATTTTTAATTTTAGTCCTGTGCCAAACCCATTTACTTTTCTAAAAATTCAATAAATGGAGACCATATTTTTTAAAACAATCCAGGTTTGTCGATTAAGGCAAACCTTATTTTTTCCAAATGCAGGGTCTCTGCCATTTCCGTAGTCCACATTTTAATTGTGGGGGTTATTGTTTTTTTCCAAAATTTAAGTATTAATTTTTTCGCAGTTATTAGACTGTAATATTCTGCAAAACGCAAACGGTTGGAGGAACTCAGCATAGAGTGATTACATCGTGGAATCAGGCCTATGGAACAGTCCCGGCCTCAACTACCTCCTCTGGCAGCTCGTTCCATACATCCATCATTCTTTGTGTGAAAAGAATTACCCCTCAGATTCCTATTAACTCGTTTCCCCTTCACCTTGAACCTATGTCTTCCGGTCCTCGATTCCCCTACTCTGGGCAAGAGACTCTGTGCATCTACCCGATCTATTCCCCTTATGATCTTATACACCTCTATAAGATCACCCCTCATCCTCCTGCGCTCCAAGGAATAGAGACCCAGCCTGCTCAACCTCTGCCTATAGCTCACACCCTCTAGTCCTGGCAACATCCTCGTAAATCTTCTCTGCTCGTAAACCCTTTCCAGCTTGACCACATCTTTCGTTTAACGCGGTGCCCAGAACTGAACACAATATGCTGAGTATGGCCTAAGAAAGGCACCACTTTCTTGCCCTGTTGCTCCACTGTGTCGCGTTAGTTTGGTAGGTTAATCGGTCACTGTACATTGCCCTGAGGTGAGTGGTAGTGTAGTTTTCATACAGAGACACAGCACGGAAACAGGCCCTTCGGCCCACCGAGTCCATTCCGACCAGCGATCCCTGCACACTAGCTACATCCTACACATCGGGGGCTATTAACCTACAAACCTGCACATCTTTGGAGTGTGGGAGGAAACCAGAGCACCCGGAGAAATCTCACGCAGGTCACGGGGAGAACGTACAAACTCTGTACGGACAGCACCCGTAGTCAGGATTGAACCCGTGGTCTCTGGCGCTGTGAGGCGGCAACTCTACCGCTGTGCCACCGTGCTGCCCTGTGAAAGTCCAAGAAAATACATGGAGAATGGCAAATGGGCTTAATAGTTGATGGTCAGCATAGACCCGATGGGCCTAAGGGACTGTTTCTGTGCCGTATCTCTCTATACACCGATCAGCCAAAACATTGTGACCTGATGAGCCAAAACATTATGACCACCTGCTTGGTATGCTGTTGGTCCTCCGTGTGCAGCCCCATACGCAGCAGGGTGCGATGCACTGTGTATTGTGACACATTCCTCCCGTGACCACCATTAACATTTTCTGTGACTTGTGCCACAGTCGACCTTCTGTCGGTTCGGACCAGACGGGATAGCCTTCGTTGCCCTCGCGCATCGATGAGCCTCGGGCGCCCAACACCCTGTGTGTCGCCGGTTTGTCCCTCCTCGGACCACTGTCGGTCGGTACTCACCACTGCTGACCGGGAGCACCCCACAAGCCTTGCCGTTTCAGAGATGCTCTGACCCAGTCGTCTGGCCAGAACAATTTGGCCCCTTGTCAAAGTCGCTCAGGTCTTGACTCCTGCCCATTTCTCCTGCATCCAACACGTCAACTTCAAGAACTGACTGTTCACTTGCTGCCTAATATATCCCACCCCTTGACAGGTGCCATTGTAACAAGATATTCAATGTTATTCACTTCGCCTGTCAGTGGTCATAATGTTTTGGCTGTATTTCTGTGACTGAATGTTCAACCCCCAAGTTGCTTGGGAAGAATTAGGTTTGTTGAGCCAAAGGAATTGTTCCAATTTCATCCTATCGTGAAGCTGGAACATTGTGAGACGCAAATAAAATACTTTGCTCGAGATACCATCAGATTGTTTCAACAGCTTGCAAATTATTTTGCAATATCAAGCAATCATTCACGTTTCAATCCAACTTTAATCTAGTTTGGCCGCTCCGCTGGTCTCT
Source organism: Rhinoraja longicauda (assembly GCF_053455715.1). Taxonomy (NCBI): domain Eukaryota; kingdom Metazoa; phylum Chordata; class Chondrichthyes; order Rajiformes; family Arhynchobatidae; genus Rhinoraja; species Rhinoraja longicauda. The sequence continues at coordinate 50,730,835 of NC_135964.1, read as the reverse complement.
GGTTTCCTCGTACATTTACGAAGGGCTTGTGACATCCTTACAGAAGCAATTTAACGATCAGAGCACAAATTGCAAATGACAAAAATAACAAACATCTGTGAATTTGTAAGATTTGAGAAGTTTTCCCTCATTTGGAAAGCAACACAATACCAAAGAGCTGCAGTTTGGACATTTTAAACGAGAGACTGGGGCTGATAGCGGAGAAAGGCTGCGGTCAGATTAACAAAGGATGTCACAATCTGTGGGTCCTAAAATGGCCGCAGGACCTCGTGACCAGCCACAAAAGGTAAAAACCTTACATCCCAGTCTCTAGGTTTTCTGCAAAGCCATGGCCAGAACAAAGGATGGGTATTGGCCATGCAGAAACCTACGAAACCAGGTCGGAGTCCAGACACTGGGGCGCTGACATCAGCATACTCACAATGCCCCAAGCCGACCTAAACAGTTCATCTCAGTGAGGGGGCACAATAGCCCATAGAAAACTACCTGGTAGGTGATGGGGAACACCCATCACCTCACAACGCCCCAGTTAACACCCATCACCTCACAACGAAATCCCAATTTACATCGTCTGGCCATCCCCGGTATCCCCGAACATAAGCGCAGATCAGAAGAAAACCTCATACATATCTTTTTGAACAAAGAGATTCCAAGATCTGGCGGGAGATAGGACGGGTCAGAAACAGTATAACTGGCCACTACTTTTGGGTGAAAGAGTTAAGTCAAGTTAAGTCAACTCGAGAAGAAAACCTGCCGGGAACGCAAGCAGGCAAGTTAAGACGGACACAGTCAAGAAGCGCAGAGAAAACCGGGTTCGAAGTCAACTGAAGTCAAGAAGAAAGTCGGAAAGAAGAACAGATGCAAGAGAGAGGAGCAGGCACGCAACTCGAGAAGAAATACTGCCAAACGAACAGCCAGTAACCCCAGTAATAGCCCCATGGTGAGCATGCACTCCAAATCCTACATATCCTGGACATAGTTTAGTGTAGAGGGGAGGGTGGTTGTGAATAAACGTTGGGTGTGTATTAAAATATGTGTTGGTCAAGGTTGCGATGCGTCGTGCGTTCCCCATCTTACAGTCAGTCGTGTATGTGTCTTGCAGAACTGTGTTTAAGAATTCATAAGTAAAAGGGTATTCGTGTATATGTTTTGTGGAACTGTGTGTTTCAAGAATCAGCGAAGAAGGTATTCGGATATATGTCTCGTGGAACTGTGTGCTTTTAAGTTTTCAGCGAAAAGGGTATTCGGGTATATGTCTTGTGAACTGTGCGTTTTGTGATTAATAAATAAAAGATATTCATGTATTCGGTATGTGTATTATAGATATGTCTTATAGAACTGTATAAATATATTCATGGACAATAGTCCCAAGTGCTGAATAAAAGCTTTTTCATTTAAACCCTGGTTTTGAAATCTGGTCTGGTTGAATTTTTTCTGCACTATAAGAGCTCCAGCATCTAAGCCCAGTGTCTAGAACCGTAAGGGGTGAGTGGGTCGAACCACTCACGGGGAACCAGTGTGCACGGCCTGGTCAAGGGATCAGAGCAAGGCACAGGGACCTTAGGTCGGGCGAAAGCTCGGCGCAGAAACCCCTTACAAATTGATAGATGAGATATATTCAGTGCATTTTTATGGTATCATCACACATACTGTTCCCCCAAAACACTGATTACACTGCAAGAGGCGGAATGAACGGCGGGATTTGCCTACTAAAATGGCGGACGTTACGCTCCTTTGCGAACTACACTTCAGTATAGGCGGTTTCAACGGAGTGGTCCATCTTGAATGGCGGTGCTGGCTCAAAGGGCCGAATGGCCTCCTCCTGCACCTATTGTCTATTGTCTATTGTCTAGTATCTTTGCCCAAAATGGTCATCTATTTTTTCGCACAGAGGGCGGTGGGTGTATGGAACGAGCTGCCAGAGGAGGTAGTTAAGGCTGGGACTATCCCAACGTTTAAAAAAACGTTAGACAGGTACATGGATAGGACAGGCTTGGAGGGATATGGACCAAACGCAGGCAGGTGGGACTAGTGTAGCTGGGACATGTTGGCCGGTGTGGGCAAGTTGGGGCCGAAGGGCCTGGTTCCACACTGTATCACTCTATGACTCTATGACACTATTAGCTGGTCTGATCTCAGGGCTGTATAAATGTCCGTATTACGTTAGTAATTGCCCCAAAAAAGAGACTTTGTTCAAGCTACAATGAGGCAAAGGTGTTGTATGGACATTTAGTGAGATAAAATTAGACCTTAAAATGTTGGCAGTGTTTAAAGTTCCTCACTTTCCAAACATTTACTCCAGCATTCCGTGTCCATCCTCGGTTTAAACCACCATCAGCAGTCCCATCCTTACACACGACCTAAGGATGTGGATCTAAGGATAGCGGAGTCAGAGGGTATGGGGAGAAGGCAGGAACGGGGTACTGATTGAGAATGATCAGCCATGATCACGTTGAATGGCGGTGCTGGCTCGAAGGGCCGAATGGCCTCCTCCTGCACCTATTGTCTATTGCCTATTGACCTCCCATCTTCTATCCTTCTCCGCTACTTTCCTCCAGCGCTTCGAACTTTGAACAGCGTGAGCAATGGATGCTGCACGATCCCACGAAATATACCATGGTAAGCTATCTGCTGCATCCCAACAGCACCTCTTCAACCAACAAACTCTAACACCAAGGCAGCAACCATGTCGAAACATAGGCAGGGTTGTCCCCCAAGTCACACATCTTCCTGACTTGGTCAATGATTTTTTTTTTAGATTTAGAGATACAGCGCGGAAACAGGCCCTTCGGCCCACCGGGTCCGCGCCGCCCAGCGATCCCCGCACATCAACACTATCCTACACCCACCAGTGACAATTCTTACATTTGCCCAGCCAATTAACCTACGTACCTGTACGTCTTTGGAGTGTGGGAGGAAACCGAAGATCTCGGAGAAAACCCACGCAGGTCACGGGGAGAACGTACAAACTCCGTACAGACGGCGCCCGTAGTCGGGATCGAACCTGAGTCTCCGGCGCTGCATTCGCTGTAAGGCAGCAACTCTACCGCTGCACCACCGTGCCATTGATGACCGTCTTATCATTGCTGCCAGAACCAAATCATGGCACCTCTGTCCAAAACTGTGAGAAGCAGGGCAATTTCTTGAGGGCAATTAGAGATGGGTGTTAAATGGCCAGTGTGTTGACCAAACCACATTAAATGAACAAAAAGAATAAATTCGTGCAGTTTAAGATGATGGTTCAATAATCTAGAGCCAAGAGTGTATTATTGTCATATGTTTAGTTTAGTCTGAGGAAGGGTCTCGACCCGAAACGTCACCCATTCCTTCTCTCCAGAGATGCTGCCTGACCCGCTGAGTTACTCCAGCATTTTGTGTCTACCTTCATGTATTATTGTCATATGTTTAGTTTAGTCTGAGGAAGGGTCTCGACCCGAAACGTCACCCATTCCTTCTCTCGAACGATGCTGCCTGTCCCGCTGAGTTACTCCAGCATTTTGCGTCTATCTTCGGTTTAAACCAGCGTCTGCAGTTCTTTCCTGCACGTTCACAGCAGTTTAGTTTAGTTTAGTTTTTGAGATACATCGCGGAAACAGGCCCTTCGGCCCACCGAGTCCGCGCCGACCAGCGATCCCCGCACACTGACACTATCCTACACACACGAGGGACAATTTTTACATTTACCAAGCCAATTAACCCACAAACCTGCACGTCTTTGGAGTGTGGGAGATTTAGATTTCTTTTAGATTTAGAGATACAGTGCAGAAACAGGCCCTTCGGCCCACCGGGTCCGCAGCGCCCAGCGATCCCGCACATTAACACTCTCCTACACCGACTAGGGCCAATTTTTTTAAACATTTGCCCAGCCAATTAACCTACAAACCTGTACGTCTTTGGAGTGTGGGAGGAAACCGAAGATCTCGGAGAAAACCCACGCAGGTCACGGGGAGAACGTACAAACTCCGTACAGACAACACCCGTAGTCGGGATGGAACCCGGGTCTCCGGCGCTGCATTCGCTGTAAAGCAGCAACTCTACTGCTGCGCCACCGTGACCGCCCTAATGTTCTAATAGAATTATGGAAATAGCATTGATTATCACACTATCAATGAGATGCATTGATTATCATAATAATTACGAGGTGATTATTTTATGGAAATATAATTAATTACCACAATATCAATTAGAATCATTGATCATTACACTGATCGTGAGGTAATTGATTTATTGAAATATCATGGGCAGGAAATCACAGAATCCTCACAAAATCAGAGAATATCAGAGAATCATTAAATCACTATCCTACACACCCTGACGACAATTTCACAGTGTTTCCAAAGCCAATTAACCCTGCAAACCTGCACGTCTTTGGAGTGTGGGAGGAAACCGGAGCACCCGGGGAAAACCCACGCAGGTCACGGGGAGAACGTGCACAAACTCCATACAGACAGCAGCACCCATAGTCAGGGTCGAACCCGGGTCTCTGGTGCTGTGAGGCAGTAACTCTGCCACTGCACCACCGTGCCCCCCCCGAAAGAGAACAATGAAATTCTTACTTATACAACTTACATCCATAAATGCTTCCACAATTAAATTCGCCTCATAACTGCTGCTTCTGGTTTGTGCTGAAATAAGACCCTGGCAAATCTCCCGTAAGACGCAATCCCTCAGCTGTGCAGTGCACATATCATCAAACGTTCTGGTGTATTTCAGCACGACGTGTGCAGATGCTTTCCGTAATTTCTGCTTACTTTGTGAACCAGAAGCAATTGTGTCGGAATACGGCCTTTGATGTGGTCGTATGTAAACCAGACAGCCTTGCCTGTCCAGCCCAGCTTGCGGGCAGGAAGCTGGGAATATTAAATCAAAATCAGCCATCGCATTTCGCAACTATTAGATCTTCCAGGAATGAGTCTGAGTTTAGTTTATTGCCACGTGCACCGAGGTACCGTGAAAAGCTTTTGCCGCGTGCTTTGGCCGATTAGGAGAAGGGGAGATGCATCGAGACCTGGGTGTCGTGGTACACCAGTCATTGAAAGTAGGCATGCAGGTGCCGCAGGCAGTGAAGAAAGCGAATGGTATGTTGGCATTCATAGCAAGCGGATTTGAGTACAGGAGCAGGGAGGTTCTGCAGCAGTTGTACAGGGCATTGGTGAGACCACACCTGGAGTATTGCGTACAGTTTTGGTCTCCTAATCTGAGGAAAGACATTCTTGCCATAGAGGAAGTACAGAGAAGGTTCACCAGATTGATTCCTGGGATGGCAGGACTTTCATATGAAGAAAGACTGGATAGACTCGGCTTGTACTGGCTGGAATTTAGAAGATTGAGGGGGGATCTTATAGAAACATACTTAAGGGGTCGGACAGGCTAGATGCAGGAAGATTGTTCCCGATGTTGGGGAAGTCCAGAACAAGGGGTCACAGTTTAAGGAGGGTCTTTTAGGACCGAGATGAGGGTCACAGACGAGATGAGTCCATTATTAAAGATGTAATAGCAGTGCATTTGGAAAGCAGACAGGATCGGTCAAAGTCAGCATGGATTTATGAAGGGGAAATCATGCTTGAATAATCTTCTGGGATTTTTTGAGGATGTAACAAGTAGAATAGATAAGGGAGAGCCAGTGGATGTGGTGTACCTGGATTTTCAAAAAGCCTTCGACAAGGTCACACACAAGAGATTAGTGTGATCTTATCGAAACATATAAGTTTATTAAGGGGTTGGGCACGTTAGAGGCAGGAAACATTTTCCCAATGTTGGGGGAGTCCAGAACCAGGGGCCACAGTTTAAGAATAAGGGGTAGGCCATTTAGAATGGAGATGAGGAAAAACTTTTTCACTCAGAGAGTTGTGAATCTGTGGAATTCTCTGCCTCAGAAGGCAGTGGGGGCCAATTCTCTGAATGCATTCAAGAGAGAGCTGGATAGAGCTCTTAAGGATAGCGGAGTCAGGGGGTATGGGGAGAAGGCAGGAACGGGGTACTGATTGAGAATGATCAGCCATGATCACATTGAGTGGCAGTGCTGGCTCGAAGGGCCGAATGGCCTACTCCTGCACCTATTGTCTATGGTCTATTGTGCAAAATTGGAGCACATGGTATTGGGGGTAGGGTATTGACATGGATAGAGAAATGTTTGGCAGACAGGAAGTACAGAGTAGGAATTAACGGGTCCCTGTCAGAATGGCAGGCAGTGACTAGTGGGGTGCCACATAGCTCAGTGCTTGGACCCCAGTTATTTACAATATATATTAACGATTTTGACGAAGGAATTAAATGTAACATCTCCAAGTTTGTTGATAACACAAAGCTGGGTGGCAGTGTGAACTGTGAGGAGGATGCTGTGAGGTTGCAGGGTGACTTGGACAGGTTGGGTGAGTGGGCGGATGCATGGCAGATGCAGTATAATGTGGATAAATGTAAGGTTATCCACTTTTGTGGCAAGAACAGGAAGGCAGGTTATCTGAATGGTGTCAGATTAGGAAAAGGGGAGGTGCAACGAGACCTAGGTGACCTTGTACATCAGTCACTGAAAGTAAGCTTGCAGGTACAGTCGGCAGTGAAGAAAGCGAATGGTATGTTGGCCTTCAAAGCGAGTGTTTTTGAGTATAGGAGCTAAGAAGGCTCCACTGCAGTTGTACAGGGCCCTGGTGAGACCACACCTGGAGTATTGTGTGCAGTTTTGGTTTCCTAATTTGAGGAAGGACATTCTTGCTATTGAGGGAATGCAGCGTAGGTTCACCAGGCTAATTCCCGGGATGGCGGGACTGACATATAATGAAAGAATGGGTCGGCTGGGCTTGTATTCACTGCAATTTGGAACGACGAGAGGGGATCTTATCATATCATATCATATATCTACAGCCGGAAACAGGCCTTTTCGGCCCTCCAAGTCCGTGCCGCCCAGTGATCCCCGTACATTAACACTATCCTATACCCACTAGGGACAATTTTTACATTTACCCAGCCAATTAACCTACATACCTGTACGTCTTTGGAGTGTGGGAGGAAACCGAAGATCTCGGAGAAAACCCACGCAGGTCACGGGGAGAACGTACAAACTCCTTACAGTGCAGCACCCGTAGTCAGGATCGAACCTGTGTCTCCGGCGCTGCATTCGCTGTAAAGCAGCAACTCTACCGCTGCGCTACCGTGACATTTAAAATTCTTAAGGGATTAGACAGGCTAGATGCAGGAAGAATGTTCCGCATGTTGGGGGAGTCCAGAACCAGGGGCCACAGTTGAAGAATAAGGGGTAGACCATTTGGGACTGAGATGAGGAAAAACTGTTTTCACCCAGAGAGTTGTGAATCTGTGGAATTCTCTGCCACAGAAGGCAGTGGATGCCAATTCACTGGATGTTTTCAAGAGAGGGTTAGATTCAGCTCTTGGGGCTAACGGAATCAAGGGATATGGGGCGAAAGCAGGAACGGGGTACTGATTGAGAATGATCAGCCACGATCACATTGAATGGCGGTGCTGGCTCGAAGGGCCGAGACGCCTCCTCCTGCACCTATTCACTATGTTTCTATGTTTCTAGCAGCAGGAGTCAGTGGCCAATTTCTCAGACACAGCAGGGACATTTCTGGTCGGCCGACATTCTCCAGAACATTTTTAATTGTTCTCTGGCAATGACTTGCGGGGATTTTTTGCGCCACAGATTTTTATTTCTGATCCTTCTTTGCCACCTCTCCCCTTGCACCACCCTGGTGTTTGCACAGATGTTGTCGTTCACATGCAGGGTCATCTCACAACGTCACCCAGTGGCTTCCCCCCAAGGATGCCATTTATTTGTACTCCGGGTCGACGCGTGGTGAACTGAATCACACACAAGCACCTTGCCAACTCAGCCGCAATCAAAGGAAGAGAGATGAGGTCGCTCTCGCTCATATCACGGCTTGAAAATTCAAAGAGCTTTGAAACCTACCGAAGGCAATTGCAACAATGGGTTGTCGGAGCTTTTTTTATCCCAGTTGTAGCTGCAATGCACATCTGCTCTGAAATTCAATCGCATTGCCCCGTTTTCGTTTGTGCGATGGGATTGAGAATTAATTTAACCCAGAGTAAAATCACGGCATCAGTGAACTTCAACCAGCCACTTTCTGCTCCCCATTCCTCTTCCAATCCCAAGGCAATTTCACAGTCAGGGGTGCAACTGTTCTGTGTAGGAAGGAACTTCACAGGCTTGTATTCACTGGGAGTTCGGCTTGTGTCCACTGGAGTTAGGCTTGTGTTCACTGGAGTTAGGCTTGTGTCCACTGGAGTTAGGCTTGTGTTCACTGGTAGTTAGGCTTGTGTCCACTGGGAGTTAGGCTTGTGTTCACTGGGAATTAGGCTTGTGTCCACTGGAGTTAGGCTTGTGTCCACTGGGAGTTAGGCCTGTGTCCATTGGAGTTAGGCTTGTGTCCACTGCAGTTAGGCTTGTGTCCACTGGGAGTTAGGCTTGTGTTCACTGGGAGTTAGGCTTGTGTCCACTGGGAGTTAGGCTTGTGTCCACTGGAGTTAGGCCTGTGTCCACTGGAGTTAGGCTTGTGTCCACTGGAGTTAGGCTTGTGTCCACTGGAGTTAGGCCTGTGTCCACTGGAGTTAGGCTTGTGTCCACTGGAGTTAGGCTTGTGTCCACTGGAGTTAGGCTTGTGTTCACTGGGAGTTAGGCTTGTGTCCACTGGAGTTAGGCCTGTGTCCACTGGAGTTAGGCTTGTGTCCACTGGGAGTTAGGCTTGTGTCCACTGGGAGTTAGGCTTGTGTTCACTGGAGTTAGGCTTGTGTCCACTGGGAGTTAGGCTTGTGTCCACTGGGAGTTAGGCTTGTGTCCACTGGAGTTAGGCTTGTGTCCACTGGAGTTAGGCTTGTGTCCACTGGGAGTTAGGCCTGTGTCCACTGGGAGTTAGGCTTGTGTCCACTGGAGTTAGGTGGTCTCAACAACGTCTTATACGTCTTAATCTAAAACTAAAAAGCACAGAGTTGAGGTGAGAGGCAAGATATTTAAGAGGGATCTCAGGGCATCTTTTTCACTGGAAGGGTCGTCCATGTCTGGAATGAGCTGCCAGAGGAAGCTATAGAAGCAGATGCAATTCTGACTTTTAAAAGACATTTGGACAAATACATGGAGACCATGGATTCAGAGGGCTCTGGGTAAAATGCAGGCAAATGAATGGAGTGAATCATACTGAATGATGCCTGTGGATGTCATTAAGTTGGAAAAGATGCAGAAGATGTTACCTGGGCTTGCAGACTTGAGTTAGAGGAAGAGTTTACTGGAGTTTAGAAGGATTTAGGAAGGATATTCTTGCTATTGAGGGCGTGCAGCGTAGGTTTACCAGGTTAATCCCCGGAATGGCGGGATTGTCATATGTTGAAAGACTGGAGCAAGTAGGCTTGTACACACTGGAATTTAGAAGGATGAGAGGGGATCTTATCGAAACGTGTAGCATTATTAAGGGGTTGGACATGTTAGAGGCAGGAAACATGTTCCCAATGTTGGGGAAGCCCAGAACAAGAGGCCACAGTTTAAGAATAAAGGGTAGGCCATTTAGAACGGAGACGAGGAAAAACATTTTCAGTCAGAGAGTTGTGAATCTGTGGATTTCTCTGCCTCAGAAGGCAGTGGAGGCCAATTCTCTGAATGCATTCAAGAGAGAGCTAGATAGAGCTCTTAAGGATAGCGGAGTCAGGGGATATGGGGAGAAGGCAGGAACGGGGTACTGATTGAGAATGATCAGCCATGATCACATTGAATGGCGGTGCTGGCTCGAAGGGCCGAATGGCCTCCTCCTGCACCTATTGTCTATTGTCTATTGATGTGCAAGGCAAGTTGTTTACACCGGCAGTGGTGGGTTCCAGGAATGTGCTGCTTGGGATGGCGGTGGAGGCAGATAGATACAAGTAATGACAAGGCTTTTACACAGGCACAATGTGTAGGAAGGAACTGCAGGTGCTGGTTTATACCGAAGGCAGACACGAAATGCTGGAGTAACTCAACGGATCAGATAGCATGGACCATTAAAAAAAAATAGGTGCAGGAGGCCATTCGGCCCATCGAGCCAGCATCGCCATTCATCGTGATCATGGCTGATCATCCACAATCAGTAACCCGTGCCTGCCTTCTCCCCATATCCTACTAGCCCCTAGAGCTCTATCTAACTCTCTTTTAAATTCATCCAGTGAATTGGCCTCCACTTCCCTCTGTGGCAGAGAATTCCACAAATTCATAACCCTCTGGGCGAAAACTTTTTTTTCATCCCAGTTTTAAATGGCCTCCCCTTTAATTCTTAGACAGACTTCCGTTTCCTCCCACACTCCAACGATGTACAGGTTTGTAGGTTAATTGACTGGGTAAATGTAAAAATTGTCCTTAGTGGGTGTAGGACAGTGTTAGTGTGCGGGGATCGCTGGGCGGCGCGGACTCGGTGGGCCGAAGGGCCTGTTTCCGCGCTGTATCTCTAATGTGTGGGCCCTGGTTCTGGACTCCCCCGACATTGGGAAAAAATTTCCTGCATCTAGCTTGTCCAGTGCTTTCATAATTTTATACGTCTCTATAAGATCCCCCTCTCATCCTTCTAAACTCCAGCGAACACAAGGCAAGTCTTTCCGATCTTTCCTCATGTGACAGTCCCGCCATCCCGGGGATTAACCTTGGCAATCCCTGGCCATCAGTGCCGGCTCTGATTTATTTCTGTACCTTTTCATACCTCCAGCTTCCCTCTCCCCTGACTCTCGGTCTGAAGAAAGGTTCCGACCCGAACCGTCACGACATTCCTCTTCTCCAGAGGTGCTACCATGACCCGCTGAGTTCCTCCAGCATTTTGTGTCTGTCTTTTGGATAGGCACATGGATATGTGGGTGTATGGAGGGATATGGATCAGGTGCAGGCCAGAGGAGTTTAGTGTATCTTGGCGTCATGTTCGGCGGGGACGGTGCGGGACGGACAGGGCCTGTTCCCGTTCTGTACCGTGCTCTCCCCTCCAGAGATGCTGCCCGACCCGCTGAGCCACTCCAGGCTTGTTTTGTGTCTCTCTTCGGTGTAAACCATCATCTGCAGTTCACGGCGGCACGGTGGCGCAGCGGTAGAGTTGCCGCCTTACAGCGAATGCAGCGCCGGAGACTCGGGTTCAATCCCGACTACGGGCGCCGTCTGTACGGAGTTTGTACGTTCTCCCCGTGACCTGCGTGGGTTTTCTCCGAGATCTTCGGTTTCCTCCCACACTCCAAAGATGTACAGGTTTGTAGGTTAATTGACTGGGTAAATGTAAAGATTGTCCTTAGTGGGTGTAGGACAGTGTTAGTGTGCGGGGATCGCTGGGCGGCACGGTCTCGGTGGGCTGAAGGGCCTGTTTCCGCGCTGTATCTCTAAATCTAAAAAAAATCTAAAACTTAGATCAGCTTAGAGATAGAACGCTGAAACAGGCCATTCTGGCCCAACAGGTCGGCCTCGACAAACACATTAACACTATCCTACAGTGATTGGACCCAATAGGGACAATCTTTACATTTACACCAAGCCAATTAACCTACAAACCTGCACGTCTTTGGAGTGCGGGAGGAAACCGGAGATCGCGGAGAAAACGTACGGGCAGCACCCGCGGTCGGGATGGAACCCGGGACTCCGGCGCTACATTCGCTGTAAGGCAGCAAATCTACACACTGCACTGTTCTGTGTTCTTTGTTCTCTCTCCCCCTCTCCCCCTCTCTCCCTCTCCCTATCTCCCCCTCTCCCTCCCCCTCTCCCTCCCCCTCTCCCTCCCTCTCTCTCTCCCTCTCTCTCTCTCTCTCTCTCTCTCTCCCTCTCTCCCTCTCCCTCTCTCCCCCTGTCCCTCTCTCCCTCTCTCCCTCTCTCTCCCTCTCTCTCTCTCCCTCTTTCCCTCTCTCCCTCTCTCTCTCCCTCTCTCCCTCTCTCCCTCCCCCTCTCTCTCTCTCCCTCTCTCCCTCCCTCCCCCTCCCTCCCCCTCCCTCCCCCTTCCTCCCTCTCCCTCCCTCTCCCTCTCTATCTCCCTCTCTATCTCCCTCTCTATCTCCCTCTCCTCTCCCCCTCTCCCTCTCCGCTTATTTCTACACTCCTTCCCACCCTTCATTCAGTTGACATTTTATCCCTCCCACATCTCTAAAGCTGGTGACCTCACTGTGGCCACTCTGAATGCTCTCTGTCGCAGTGCACTGCGGGGAGGAGGGCAGGCGGATTGAAAAGAAGGCGCCCATTCTTCCAGTTTCCTGTGGGTTCCTAAGATCTCACGCTCTTTGTCTCCGGACACTGGCCCAGCTGTTCAGCCCGTGTTTCGCATCGCGTTGGCATTCGGATATCTAACCAGTGAGATAGTGTCGTGGCCCCCGAGTGTCATTGTCCCCGTGAAACCAATGAGGGCATTCAGCAGCATAACATCCGATGAGAAAGAGAGGGTGGTTTGGTTCCCCTTTCTTTTCATCTACAACATTCCAGCCGTTAATTAAACTTAGTCAGACAGGCAGAGGAAGGGGCAGTTACCTAACCTTCAGAAGTTGTGGTATTCTTGAAAGGTTGGACTATCTCAGGGATGATCATTCAAAACATTTCAAAGCCTGACAAGTTCATTAACGTCTGTCTGGATCGCGACCACGGGCGCTGTCTGTGTACGGAGTTTGTACGTTCTCCCCGTGACCGTGTGGGTTTTCTCCAGGTGCTCCGCTTTCCTCCCACACTCCAAAGTCGTACAGGTCAGCAGGCCGATTAGCTCCTGTAAAGTGTCCCTGTTGTGTTGGTGTTGGGGCTGATCGCCGGTCGGCACGGACTCGGTGGGCCAAAGGGTCTGTCTCCACTCTATATCTCTAAAGTCTAAAAGTCTTCATAAGTCGTCGGAGCAGAATCAGGCCATTCGTCCCGTCGAGTCTATTCCGCGCCCGATCACGGTTGATCTATCTTTCCCTCTCAACCCCATTCTCGTGCCTTCTCCCCAGAATCTTTGACACCCTTTCTAATCGGCGGCACGGTGGCGCAGCGGTAGAGTTGCTGCCTTACAGCGAATGCAGCGCCGGAGACTCAGGTTCGATCCCGACTACGGGCGCCGTCTGTACGGAGTTTGTACGTTCTCCCCGTGACCTGCGTGGGTTTTTTCGCCGAGATCTTCGGTTTCCTCCCATACTCCAAAGACGTACAGGTTTGTAGGTTAATTGGCTGGGCAAATGTTTTTTTTTAAATTGTCCCTAGGGTGTGTAGGAGAGTGTTAATGTGTGGGGATCGCTGGGCGGCGCGGACCCGGTGGGCCGAAGGGCCTGTTTCCGCGCTGTATCTCTAAATCTAAAAAAAAAATCTAATCAAGAATCTCCACCTTAAATAACAGGACGTTGGTGAGGGCACATTTGGAGAATTGTGTTCAGCTTTGGTCGCCCTGTTATGGGAAAGATGTCGTCAAGCTGGAAAGGGTACAGATAAGGCTTACGAGAGTGTTACCAGGACTCGAGAGACTGAACTACAGGGAGAGGTTGAGCAGGCTACGACTTTATTCCTCGGAGCGCAGGAGGATGAGGGGGGATCTTACAGAGGTGTGTAAACATCACGAGAGGAATAGATCGGGTAAATGCACATAGACTTTTACGTATGGCAGGGAAATCAATAACCAGAGAACATAGGTTTAAGGTGAGGAGGGGGAAAGATTAATAGGAGCCCGAGGGGCAATTTATTTTTCACACAAAGGACGGTGGGTACATGGAACGAACTGCTGGAGGGGGAAGTTGAGGCAATAGACAATAGACAATAGATGCAGGAGGAGGCCATTCGGCCCTTCGAGCCAGCACCGCCATTCAATGTGATCATGGCTGATCATTCTCAATCAGTACCCCCGTTCCTGCCTTCTCCCCATACCCCCTGACTCCACTATCCTTAAGAGCTCTATCTAGCTCTCTCTTGAATGCATTCAGAGAATTGGCCTCCACTGCCTTCTGAGGCAGAGAATTCCACAGATTCACAACTCTCTGACTGAAAAAGGTTTTCCTCATCTCAGTTCTAAATGGCCTACCCCTTACTCTTAAACTGTGGCCCCTTGTTCTGGACTCCCCCAACATTGGGAAGGTATTATCACAACATTTAAAACACATTTGGACAGGGACATGGATAAGAAAGGTTTAGAGGGATTTTTAGATTTAGAGATACAGCGCAGAAACAGGCCCTTCGGCCCACCGAGTCCGTGCCGCCCAGCGATCCCCGCACATTAACACTATCCTACACCCACTAGGGACAATTTTTGCATTCACCAAGCCAATTAACCTACAAACCTGCACGTCTTTGGAGTGTGGGAGGAAACCGAAGATCTCGGAGAAAACCCACGCAGGTCACGGGGAGAACGTACAAACTCCGTACAGTACAGCATCCGTAGTCAGGATCGAACCCGGGTCTCCGGCGCTGCATTCGCCGTAAGGCAGCGACTCTACCGCTGCGCCACCGTGCCGCCGATGTAGATGAGCGTAGACCCGTTGGGTCCAGACCTCTCCTTGCGGGTGGTCGAAATGCATTGTTTACACCTGATCACGCGGCTGCAAGCGAGCGGCGGAACTCGCTACGTTCGCACCATCGCAAAGTCGAAATATCGTAGGCGGAAGCACCGTAAGTCGGGAGCATCTGCATCAGATCAACGGCCCCCAACTGCACAGGCACGGACCCGTTGGGCTCCCATTGTGGCGTCGAACACGGCGGTATTTCCGCGCAGGGGCGGCTGACGGGCAGGGCAAGTGGAAAAGGGGATTTATTAACGTTTAAAAAGCGTTTTTAACGTTTAAAACGTGAATGACATTTAAAATATAACAACCATTTGAATCGCAGGCCAATGGTGAGCAAGGTGGGCCTAAAATTGTTGCGCTATCGTGTACGGTTTTGGCTGTATTTCGGGCACGTACAAACTGACAAACAAACAAGATGAGAGTTTAAGTCATATATATATATATATATATATAGATGGGCCATACGCAGGCAGGTGGGACTAGTGCAGAACGGGCATGTTGGTCGGCATGGGAAAGTTGGGTCGAAGGGCCTGTTTCCATGCTGAATGAGTTTGAGTTTAGTTGAAGAATAAGAAAATAACTGCAGATGCTGGTACAAATCGAGGGTATTAATTCACAAAATGCTGGAGTAACTCAAAGGTAGTTTAGTTGAGTTTAGTTGAGTCCAGTGTATTGTCACGTGGCTCAAAGACTCCACGAGATTGATTTGTTCGGATGACCTTTGCACTCTCTCCATCCGCAAACATCGTCTGCCAAATCATCTCAAGCTCTGAGTCATATCGCTGAAAGATATCACGCTGAACATACACTTTAATTTATCTCGTCGAGCGAGAGCAACACAGCAGGACAGGCAGAGCAGTTTCAAGTTTCACAATAGCTGACCATTAAAGGCACTCAAATGGAAACCCCATTCATTCATTCAAGGTGCATGAAAGAGTGGACGTTTTGGCCTCTTCCAGCTCGCGACATGTCCTCATAATTAACAATCCAGATAGAAACAGTAGACTGATTGTGAATGGGACCCAGGAAGTCCTTTCACTGTGAAAGTTACTCAGTGATTCATAAAGCTTAACCGCTGGAGAACAACAAAGCCTGAATTGTTAGGCCTCACTGACATCATCTGTCCCCTCTCAGAGAGGGGGTGAGTGGAGTTCATGATGCAGTCACAGTTCAGTTTAGTTTAGGTTACGTTATTTTAGTTTAGTTTAGTTTAGTTTAGTTTAGTTTAGAGATACAGCGCGGAAACAGGCCCTTCGGCCCTCCGGGTCCGCGCCGCCCAGCGATCCCCGCACACTAACACTATCCTACACTCACTAGGAACAACTTTTACATTTGCACAGCCAATTAACCTACATACCTGTACGTCTTTGGAGTGTGGGAGGAAATCGAAAATCTCGGAGAAAAAACCCACGCAGGTCACGGGGAGAACGTACAAACTCCGTACAGACGGTACCCGCAGTCGGGATGGAACCCGGGTCTCCGGCGCTGCATTCGCTGTAAGGCAGCAACTCTTCCGCTGTGCCACCGTGCTGCCCAAAGATAGTTTAGTTTAGTTTAGTTTAGTTTAGTTTAGTTTAGTTAGAGTCATAGGGTCATAGGGTGATACAGTGTGATAACAAGCCCTTCGGCCCAGCTTGCCCACACCGGCCAACATGTCCCAGCTACACTAGTCCCACCTGCCTGCGCTTGGTCCATAACCCTCCAAACCTGTCCTATCCATGTACCTGAGTACAGAGTGCATACAGTTCACAAGTTCACCAGTTATCGGAATAGAATGAGCCCATACGGCCCATCGAGCAAGCACCACCATTCAATGTGATCATGGCTGATCATTCTCAATCAGTACCCCGTTCCTGCCTTCTCCCCATACCCCCTGACTCCGCTATCCTTAAGAGCTCTATCTAGCTCTCTCTTGAATACATTCAGAGAACTGGCCTCCACTGCCTTCTGAGGCAGAGAATTCCACAGATTCACAACTCTCTGACTGAAAAAGTTTATCCTCATCTCCGTTCTAAATGGCCTACCCCTTAATCTTAAACTGTGGCCCCTGGTTCTGGACTCCCCCAACATTGGGAACATGTTTCCTGCCTCTAACGTGTCCAACCCCTTAATAATCTTATAACGAAGCACCTAAAGAAATTCCTCCTCATCTGCTTCCTAAAGGAACATCCTTTAATTCTGAGACTGTGACCTCTAGTCCTGGACTCTCCCACTAGTGGAAACATCCTCTCCACATCCACTCTATCCAGGCCTATCCTATTCTGTAGGTTTCAATGAGGGTCCCCCCTCATTCATTGTGGGCACCGTACTAATCAAGGCCCATTCCTTCTCTCCAGAGATGCTGCCTGCCCCGTTGAGCTACTCCAGTTTTTTGTGTCTATCTTCATACTGATCAAGAATCTATCCATCTCTGCCTGAAGAATATCCACTGACTTGGCCTCCACAGCCGTCTGTGGCAATGAATCCCACAGATTCACCACCCTCTCTGACTAACAAAATTCCTCCTCATCTCCGCCCTTTCATTTTGAACCCCTGCAGGACCTATACATCAGGAGGTGCAGATCCAGAGCCAGCAACATTATGGGGGACCCCTGCCACCCCAGCAACGGACTGTTCCAGCTGCTACGGTCAGGCAAACGCCCCCGCTGTCACGCTGTGAAAACAGAGAGGATGAGACGGAGTTTCTTCCCACAGGCCACCAGGACTGTCAACTTTTATAACTCCAGACTAAATTTTTGACTACACTATAGTAACTTATTAACTTTATTTATATGCTGTAACTGTAATTCTTTTTGTGCACAATCCACAGGCATTGCCACTTTCATTTCACTGCACATCGTGTATGTGTGTGTGACAAATAAACTTGACTTGACTTGACTATGGCTTTAGAATATCAAAGCTAGTGCATCATATTCATTCTCTCTCACCGTAACGGCCTTTGGGATTGTAATTGTGGAAGGGTTGGACAGATAGATGCCTGGTGGCAGCGAAATGCAATGTCCGAGACTTGCTCCTGTGAAACCTGGGAGATATTGCCTGAAGATGGCAGTGTTGCTTCTGCCTAAAACCCTTCACAGAACATGAACTGTTAAAGACTAAGGGGACGCTGTTCTTCGGAGAGCAGGAGGACGAGGGGTGATCTGACAGAGGTGTGCAAAATCATGAGGGGAATAGATCGGGTCGAGACGCCCAGAGTAGGGGAATCGAAGACCAGAGGACATGGGTTTAAGGTGAAGGGGGAAAGATTTAATAGGAATCTGAGGGGGTAACATTTTACACACAGAGGGTGGTGAGTGTATGGAATGAGCTGCCGGAGGAGAAAGGGGGGGGGGGGGGGGGAGTGTGGGGAGAGAGAGAGATATGGAGGGAGAGAGAGAGGGAGAGTGAGGGAGAGAGAGAGAGAGATGGAGAGAGAGTGGGGAGAGAGAGGGAGAGAGACAGGTGGGGAGAGATGGAGAGGGTGGGGGAATGAGAGGTGCCGGGACATGTTGGCCGGTGTGGGCAAGTTTCCACACAGTATCACTCCATGACTGAGAGAGGGGGGAGAGAGATGGAGGGAGGGAGAGATGGAGGGATAGATGGTGGGGGGAGAGGGGGGCAGAGAGGGGGGGGAGGGGGAGGGAGGGGGAGGGGGAGAGGGAAGGGGAGGGGGGAAGAGGGAGAGGAGGGGTGAGAGGGGGGGGGAGGGAGAGAGGGGGAGGGAGAGGGGAGGAGGGAGAGTGGGGGAGGGGAGAGAGGGGGGAGAGGGAGGGGAGAGGGGGAGAGGGGGGTAGAGGGGGGAGAGGGGGGGAGAGTGGGGGAGGGGGGGAGAGGGGGGAGGAGAGGGGGAGAGGGGGGAGGAGAGGGGGAGGGAGAGGGGGAGGGAGAGGGGGGGAGACGGGGGCGAGAGAGGGGGAGAGAGGGGGGAGGGTGAGAAGGGGGAGAGAGGTAGGGGGAGATAGGTGGGGGGGAGAGAGGTGGGGGGGGAGAGGGGTGGGGGGAGAGAGGTGGGGGGGAGAGAGGTGGGGGGGAGAGAGGGGGGGAGGGGGGGAGAGAGGGAGGGGAGAGGCGGGGGGAGAGAGGCATGGGGGAGAGAGGTGGGGGGGGAGAGAGGTGGGGGGGGAGAGAGGTGGGGGGAGAGAGGC
This sequence comes from Rhinoraja longicauda, assembly GCF_053455715.1. Classification (NCBI taxonomy): domain Eukaryota; kingdom Metazoa; phylum Chordata; class Chondrichthyes; order Rajiformes; family Arhynchobatidae; genus Rhinoraja; species Rhinoraja longicauda. Next base: position 50,712,251 of record NC_135964.1, on the reverse strand, counting down.
GGGGGAGAGAGGAGGGAGAGAGGGAGGGGAGAGGCGGGGGGGAGAGAGGCGGGGGGAGAGAGGCGGGGGAGAGAGGCGGGGGGGAGAGAAGTGGGGGGAGAGAGAGGGGGGAGAAAGAGAGGGGAGAGATGGAGAGGGGGGGGGAGTGAGAGGTGCTGGGACATTGTTGGCCAGTGTGGGCAAGTTAGGCCGAAGGACCTGTTTCCTCGCTGTACCGCTCTACGACTCTCTGGCTCGGACGCTGTTTTCCTGCAGCGAAGCTTTGTGGTTTATTTGCCCGTGGTGACTCACGGACAGGCCTGTCCTCCCAATGCCGTTGTCCGTCTCTCTCTTCTCCGTAGGCAGACACGGGCGGTCACGGTGGCGCGGCGGTAGAGTTGCCGCCTTACAGCGAACGCAGCGCCGTCGGCCCGGGTTCGATCCCGACAACGGGCGCCGTCCGTACGGAGTTTGTACGCTCTCCCCGTGACCTGCGTGGGTTTTCTCCGAGATCTTCGGTTTCCACCCGCACTCCAAAGACGTGCAGGTTTGTAGGTTAATCGGCCTGGTGTAAATGTTTTTTTTAAATTGTCCCTAGTGGACGTAGGGTAGCGTTAGTGCGCGGGGATCGCTGGTCGGTGCGGACTCGGTGGGCCGAAGGGCCTGTGTCTCTAAAACTAAAGCTACTAACACACAAAATGCTGGAGTAACTCAGCGGGTCGGGCAGCATCCCTGGAGAACATGGATAGGTGACGTTCCGGATCGGGACCCTTCTTCAGACTGATTGTATTTTCGGGGGGGTGGGGGGAAGTGGGGGGGGAGATGGGGGGGGGAAGAAAGCTGAGAGGGGTGAGGCAGGACTAAGCCTGGCAGGTAATAGCTGAACATATGCGAGGCGAGGAGCTTGATAGGCAGGTGGTCGGCACAAAGGCCAGAGATGAAAAAAGGTGCGAGACAAAAGGATCGTGAATTGTGAAGCGAGAGGAAGGAATTTGGGTCGGAGGGAAGGGGGACTTCTCTTAGTTCAGTTTAGTTTCGTTAGGTTTAGTTTAGAGGTACAGCGTGGGAACAGGCCCTTCAGCCCAACGGGTCCATGCTGACCATTGATCGCCCATGCAGGCAATGTAAAGAAGCAAATTAACCTTCAGGGTCACGATTATCCTGCAGGTCCGACCCACCGAGACCGCGCTGACCATCGGTCACCCCATACACGAGCACTATCCCATCACACACTACGGGATCATTCATAATTCTTCTTCGCCGAAGCCAATTAACCTGCAAACCTGCACGTATTTGGAGTGTGGGAGGAAAGTGGAACACCCGGACAATAGGCAATAGACAATAGGTGCAGGAGGAGGCCATTCGGCCCTCCGAGCCAGCATCGCCATTCAATGTGATCATGGCTGATCATTTTCAATCAGTACCCCGTTCCTGCCTTCTCCCCATACCCCCTGACTCCACTATCCTTAAGAGCTCTATCCAGCTTTCTCTTGAATGCATTCAGAGAATTGGCCTCCACTGCCTTCTGAGGCAGAGAATTCCACAGATTCACAACTCTCTGATTGAAAATGTTTTTCCTCGTCTCTGTTCTAAATGACCTACCCCTTATTCTTAAACTGTGGCCCCTGGTTCTGGACTCCCCCAACATTGGGAACATGTTTCCTGCCTCTAACGTGTCCAACCCCTTAATAATCTTATACGTTTCGATAAGATCTCCTCTCATCCTTCTAAATTCCAGTGTATACAAGCCTAGTCGCTCCAGTCTTTCAACATATGACAGTCCCGCCATTCCGGGAATTAAACTAGTAAACCTACGCTGCACGCCCTGGACAGCAAGAATGTCCTTCCTCAAATTTGGAGACCAAAACTGCACACAGTACTCCAGGTGCGGTCTCACTAAGATTATTAAGGGGTTGGACACGTTAGAGGCAGGAAACATGTTCCCAATGTTGGGGGAGTCCAGAATGGGGGATTGAGAATGATCAGCCATGATCACATTGAATGGCGGTGCTGGCTCGAAGGGCCGAATGGCCTCCTCCTGCACCTATTGTCTATTGTCTATTGTCTATTGCCTATTGCCTATTGTCTATTGCCTATTGTCTATTGTCTATTGTCTATTGTCTATTGTCTATTGTCTATTGTCTATTGTCTATTGTCTATTGGCCCTGTACAACTGGGCAACAAACTCCGTGCAGGCAGCACCCGTAGTCGGGATCGAACCGGGGGGTCTCTGTGAGGCTGTGAGGCTGTGAGGCAGCGACACTACCGCCACGCCACATCTGACTTTTGCCCTCGTTATCCCACGCTCGAGCGTTGCCACGCTCCCCGAGTGGAAGCAGCTCAGGAGAGATGAGATCATTGGTGAACTATGATGGCGGTAAGGCGAAAAATTAAAACCTTCAAGCCGGGTCATTCACCAAATATTTTGTTTATGACTGTGGTATATCTTTAGCACTTACTTTCCGAGATACATTTTTGCCGTTTGTCCAAGAAATCAATAATGATATCATTTGCTTGTTGTGATAAGAACCATGTGCTTATTTTCCACCACCCCTTGTTGTAATTATCTTGTAGCAGAGTTCGGCCTGCCAATGAAGTCTCGCTGCCAGATTATATACGTGCGAGATAATTGCTTGCTATTTGGCAATCTGTCCACCGTTTGAAAAAAAAAATCCAGGATGATCATTTAATGAACCTCGAAGGTATTTAATCACAAAATGCTGGAGTAACTCAGCAGGTCAGGCAGCATCTCAGGAGAGAAGGAATGGGTGACGTTTCGGGTCGAGACCCTTCTTCCCGAAACGTCGCCCATTCCTTCTCTCCTGAGATGCTGCCTGACCTTCTGAGTTACTCCAGCATTTTGTGAATAAATACCTTCGATTTGTACCAGCATCTGCAGTTATTTTCTTACATTTAATGAGCCTCTCTCTGGGTCTAATTTACACCATTTCTTTAATCCCCTACCTTGTGCTCTGAAATGAGATTGGATCCTGTTCTCACCAAGGGGTCAAGCTAAACAAGTTTGGGACATCTTTGGGTCCAACTTTCTCTCTGGGGTCTTTCATACATACAGGGGTGGCGTAGTGGTAGCAACATAGAAACATAGAAAATAGGTGCAGGAGGAGGCCATTCGGCCCTTCGAGCCAGCACCTCCATTCATTGTGATCATGGCTGATCGTCCACAATCAGTAACCCGTGCCTGCCTTCTCCCCATATCCTTTGATTCCACTAGCCCCCACAGCTCTATCCAACTCCAGTTGAAAGGTGTGACTGTGGTATAACTTTAGCCACAGTGGTAGAGTTGCTGCCTTACAGCGCCAGATAACCGGATTCGACCCTATCTGTACGGAGTTTGTGCGTTCTCCCCGTGACCTGCGTGGGTTTTCTCCCAGTGCTCCGGTCTCCACCCTTATCTAGGCTTTGTCTAGCTTTGTCTAAGCCTTGTCTAGGCTTGTATACACTGGAATTTAGAAGGATGAGAGGGGATCTTATCGAAACGTATATGATTATTAAGGGGTTGGACACGTTAGAGGCAGGAAACATGTTCCCAATGTTGGGGGAGTCCAGAACCAGGGGCCACAGTTTAAGAGTAAGAAAGAGTAATTAACCTAGTAAACCTACGCTGCACGCCCTCAATAGCATGAATATCCTTCCTCAAATTTGGAGACCAAAACTGCACACAGTACTCCTGGTGCGGCCTCACTAGGGCCCAGTACAACTGCAGAAGGACCTCTTTGCTCCTTCACAGAGTTGTCAATCTGTGGAATTCTCTGCCACGGAGGGCAGTGGAGGCCAATTCACTGGATGTTTTCAAGAGAGAGATAGTTTTAGGTTAAAGCAGTCTCTTTGTCTTTTTTTCCTTTTTTTTTTGTTTGTGTCGGTGTTGGGATGGTTTTTGTTTCTGTTTTTGGCTCTGTATGTGTGGGGGGTGGGGTGGGGTGGGGGAACCTTCTTTTATTAGGTCTCTTCCCCGGGGCGCAGCTCGGCCGCGGGGCCTTCCATCGCCCGCGGGGCCTTCCATCGCCCGGTGCGGCTCGGCCGCTGGACTTAACATCGCCGGCTTGGCCGCGGGACCTAACAGTGCCCGGCGCGGCTCGGCCGTGGGGCCTTTCATCGCCCGGTACGGCTGCGGGACGGTTCAGCGCTCGGTGCGGCTCGGCCGCGGTGCCTTCCATCGCCTGGTGCGGCTCGGCCGCGGAACGGTTCAGCGCCCGGCGCGGCGCCTTTCATTGCCCGGCGCGGCTCGGCTGCGGGACTTAACATCACCGGCGCGGCTCGGCCGCGGGACGTTTCAGTGCCCGGTGCGGCTCGGCCACGGGACTTAGCAGCGGCCGCGGGGCCTTCCATCGCCCGGCGCGGCTCAGCCGCTGGACTTAACATCGCCGGTGTGGCTCGGCCGCGGGACGTTTCAGTGCACGGTGCGGCTCGGCCGCGGGGGCTGTGCGTGTCGGTCGCCTCGGTAGGGGTCGAGCTGCCTGTCCGTGGGTGCGGGGGGGAAGAGAGGGGAAGTTTTGTTGCCTTCCATCACAGTGAGGGGGTGTTTGGAGTCACTGTGATGGATGTTTGTGTTGGGGTCGTGTGTCCTGTGTTCTTTTCTTTTTTGCTGTGTCTTGTGACTGCTGAAATTTCGTTCGGTATTTATACCGAATGACAATAAAGTTCTGTTATACTGTTATACTGTTATACTGTTATCAACAGATTTGGGGAAAAAGCGGGGAACGATTTTGGATGATCAGCCATGATCACCGTTGAATGACGGTGCTGGCTCGAAGGGCCGAATGGCCCACTCCATTCACCTATTTTCTATGTTTCTATGTTTCTATGATCAGAACCAAAATGAAAGTCAAAGTCAACTCATCGCATGCGTTACTTCCCTGGGCTCCGGTTTCCCCCCACATCCCAAAGACGTACTGGTTTGTAGGTTTCCCCTGCAACCGCAGGAGATGCAACACCTGTCCCTTTACCTCCCCCCTCAACTCCATCCAAGGACCCAAACAGTCTTTCCAGATGAGACAGAGGTTCACCGGCACCTCCTCCAACCTCATCTATTGTATCCGCTGCTCTAGATGTCAACTTCTCTACATCGGCGAAACCAAGCGCAGGCTCGGCGATCGTTTCGCTCAACACCTTCGCTCAGTCCGCCTTAACCAACCTGATCTCCCGGTGGCTGAGCACTTCAACTCCCCCTCCCACTCCCAGTCTGACCTTTCTGTCATGGGCCTCCTCCAGTGCCATAGTGAGGCCCACCGGAAATTGGATGAACAGCACCTCATGTTTCGCTTGGGCAGCTTGCAGCCCAGCGGTATGAACATTCACTTCTCCCACTTTAGATAGTTCCTCTGTCCCTGTCTTCCCCTCCCCCTTCCCAGTTCTCCCTCTATCTTCCTGTCTCCACCTATATCCTTTCTTTGTCCCCCCCCTGACATCAGTCTGAAGAAGGGTCTCGACCCGAAACGTCAGCAGCATTCTCTCCTGAGATGCTGCCTGACCTGCTGAGTTACTCCAGCATTTTGTGAATAAATACTTTCGATTTGTACCAGCATCTGCAGTTATTTTCTTACACTGGTTTGTAGGTTAATTGACCTCTGACAATGGTCCCTGGTGTGTAAGGTGTGGGTGCGAAAGTGGGTTAGCAAAGAACGAGTGTGAACGAGTGATCGACGGATGGTGTTGATTCATTGGGCTGAAGGGCCAGCTTCTCAAAAGTCAAGAGGCAGGAGTGTTTTATTCGCTTTTTTCTTTTAGTTTGGTTTAGAGATACAGCGCGGAAACAGGCCCTTCGGCCCGCCGAGTCCGTGCCGACCCGCTCCCGCCCCGTTAGCACGAGCCTACACGCACACGAGGGACAATTTACACTGACACCGAGTATACAAACCCAAGCCAATTAACCTACAAACCTGCACGTCCTTGGAGTGTGGGAGGAAACCGGAGATCCCGGAGGAAAGCCCACGCGGGTCACGGGGGAGAACGTACAAACTCCGTACAGACAAACACCCGTAGTCGGTATAAGACAATAACTGCAGATGCTGGTACAAATCGAAGGTATTTATTCACAAAATGCTGGAGTAACTCAGCGGGTCAGGCAGCATCTCAGGAGAGAAGGAATGGGTGACGTTTCCTTCAGACTGAGTCTGAAGAAGGGTCTCGACCCGAAACGTCACCCATTCCTTCTCTCCTGAGATGCTGCCTGACCTGCTGAGTTACTCCAGCATTTTGTGAATAAACACCCGCAGTCGGGATGGAACCCGGGTCTCCGGCGCTGAATGCGCTGTCAGGCAGCGACTCTACCGCTGCGCCACCGTGACCGCCCAAGCCGACTAGCCTACAAAACCCGCACGTCTTTGGAGTGCGGGAGGAAAGCGGAAATCACGGATAGAGCCCACGCAGGTCACGGGGAGAACGTACTTGTCCTGAAACGGAACGGTGAAATTATTGCTTGCAGCAGCACAACAGAATATGTAAACATCGGACGCTGTAAACACCATAATAAACAACTAAAAGAAGGCCAATAATTTTTTTTTAAGACTTTGAATCAGTGGAAGGAATCAGTGGAATAATCAGCATCACCGAAGAATTTCATTGAGCAAACTTTTATCATCTGCTCGCTGATTGTATTTTTCATGGGTGCCAGATGAATCATTCGCAGATATTTCTTCAAAACCTAATTCAGATTCCTAAACTATTTCATACATGTTTTGAACTGAAAAGAAAGCAAGCACAGCTGAGCCAGCCTCTCCTCAGAACGAAAACTTTCCGAATTTGGCGAAGAATATGTCCTCTGGGTTCTCTGCAGAGCTAACACGCCCTTTCTCCAAAGTGGTGACCAAGATTGTACACAGCCCTCTCTCTACATGTGGCCTGACTAATGTTTTACACTGTTATAAACCTTCAAATTCAACGAATTTGGCCGATAACTAAAAGGTCCTTGTCTGCGTTCTCGGCCAACTCGTTAATCCTTCCTGCTGTCAGTCAATGCTTTGGAGGAATACGTTTCCTCCACATTTCTCAGTAATGTTCCATCTCCGAACATGTTTATGTGGAACCGGGGGGACAAGAGGCAGCACGGGTCAGATTCTTGGGCAACGAAACATAGAAACATAGAAACATAGAAAATAGGTGCAGGAGTAGGCCATTCGGCCCTTCGAGCCTGCACCGCCATTCAATGTGATCATGGCTGATCATCCAGCTCAGTAACCTGTACCTGCCTTCTCTCCATACCCCCTGATCCCTTTAGCCACAAGGGCCACATCTAACTCCCTCTTAAATATAGCCAATGAACTGGCCTCAACTACCTTCTGTGGCAGAGAATTCCACAGACTCACCACTCTCTGTGTGAAGAAATGTTTTCTCATCTCGGTCCTAAAAGACTTCCCCCTTATCCTTAAGCTGTGACCCCTGGTTCTGGACTCCCCCAACATCGGGAACAATCTTCCCGCATCTAGCCTCTCCAACCCCTTAAGAATTTTATATGTTTCTATAAGATCCCCCCTCAGTCTTCTAAATTCCAGCGAGTACAAGCCCAGTCTATCCAGTCTTTCTTCATATGAAAGTCCTGCCATCCCAGGGATCAATCTGGCGAACCCATTCCTTCTCTCCCGAGATGCTGCCTGACCTGCTGAGTCCAGAAACAAAGTGCTGGAGGAACGCGCACTTTGGTGTGGCACGGTGGCGCGGCGGCAGAGCTGAGGCCTTACAGCGCCAGAAACCCGGGTTCCATCCTGAACAACGGGTAGGTGGCTGCACGGAGTTTGCAAGTTCTCCCCGTGACCTGCGTGGCCGTTCTCCAAGATCTCGGGGGTCATCCCACGTCTGAAGAAGTGGTCTCAACCCAAATCGTCACCAATCCCTTCCCTCCAGAGATGCTGCTTAACCCGTTGAGTTGCTCCTGCATTTTGTGTCTGTCTTCGGTGTAAACTAGCATCTGCACCTCTTTCTTACACAAACTCATACCTGCTGCAGCTTTACACCTACATTAGCAGAACAACACAAGAACTAAAGGTACAACAAGCAATAATATAATCAAAGATCGGTTCCATTAGGTAACCGGACCAGAATAGTGCAGGTCGAGAGGGGATCTTATCGAAACGTATAAGATTATTAAGGGGTTGGACACGCTAGAGGCAGGAAACATGTTCCCAATGTTGGGGGAGTCCTGAACCAGGGGCCACAGTTTAAGAATAAGGGGTAGGCCATTTAGAACGGAGATGAGGAAAGACCTTTTTCAGTCAGAGAGTTGTGAATCTGTGGAATTCTCTGCCTCAGAAGGCAGTGGAGGCCAATTCTCTGAATGCATTCAAGAGAGAGCTAGATAGAGCTCTTAAGGATAGCGGAGTCAGGGGGTATGGGGAGAAGGCAGGAACGGGGTACTGATTGAGAATGATCAGCCATGATCACATTGAATGGTGGTGCTGGCACGAAGGGCCGAATGGCCTCCTCCTGCACATATTGTCTATTGTCTATTGTCTATTGAAATGCACAATCCAACCTCTACATGGTCCATAGTAGTTGAGTACTGAGGTAGTCCAGTTTAGTGTAGTTTAGAGATACATCGCGGAAACAGGCCCTTCGGCCCACCGAGACCACCACCGACCAGCGATCCCCGTACACTAACACTATCCTACACACACTCGGGACAAGTTACATTTACTGTACACCAAGCCAATTACCCTCTTTGGAGTGCGGTTGGAAACCGAAGATCTCGACAAACACCCACGCAGGTCACGGGGAGAACGTACAAACTCCATACAGACAGCGCCCGGTAGTCGGGATGGAACCCGGGTCTCTGGCGCTGTGAGGCAGCAACTCTGCCGCTGCGCCACCGTGCCATCTGCCGTGGTGCTGTGGTTGGGGTTGGACAATGTGGTCCGAGCAGCGCATGACACAACGTAACTACACCCATCCTCGCGACTCCCTGTTGACAAGTGAGCTGTCTGAACCATCCCATCTCCTAAACCCGCCAAGCCCAACCTTACACCTGGAGAGCATCCTGAGGAATGGATTAGGTGAAGAGGATCGACATACACCGATCAGCCAAAACATTATGACCTGATGAGCCGAAACATTATGACCACCTGCCTGATATGCTGTTGGTCCTCCGTGTGCAGCCCCATACGCAGCAGGGTGCGATGCACTGTGTATTGTGACACATTCCTCCCGTGACCACCATTAACATTTTCTGTGACTTGTGCCTTCTGTCGGTTCGGACCAGACGGGATAAGCCTTCGTTGCCCTCGTGCATCGATGAGCCTTGGGCGCCCAACACCCTGCCTGTCGCCGGTTTGTGGTTTGTCCCTCCTCGGACCACTGTCGGTCGGTACTCACCACTGCTGACCGGGAGCACCCCACAAGCCTTGCCGTTTCAGAGATGCTCTGACCCAGTCATATCATATCATATCATATCATATATACAGCCGGAAACAGGCCTTTTGGGCCCACCAAGTCCGTGCCGCCCAGCGATCCCCGCACATTAACACTATCCTACACCCACTAGGGACAATTTTTACATTTACCCAGCCAATTAACCTACATACCTGTACGTCTTTGGAGTGTGGGAGGAAACCGAAGATCTCGGAGAAAACCCACGCAGGTCACGGGGAGAACGTACAAACTCCTTACAGTGCAGCACCCGTAGTCAGGATCGAACCTGAGTCTCCGGCGCTGCATTCGCTGTAAAGCAGCAACTCTACCGCTGCGCTACCGTGACGCCCTACAATTTGGCCCTTGTCAAAGTCGCTCAGGTCTTTACTCCTGCCTATTTCTCCTGCATCCAACACATCAACTTCAAGAACTGACTGTTCACTTGCTGCCTAATATATCCCACTCCTTGACAGGTGCCATTGTAACAAGATAATCAATGTTATTCACCTCGCCTGTCAGTGGTCACAATGTTTTGGCTGATCGGTGTATAATGCTAATTGTGTAGGATGGAACTGCAGGCGCTGGGTTACACAGAAGATAGACACAAAATGGTGGAGTAACTCAGCGGGTCGGGCAGCATCTCTGGAACAAAGAAATAGGTGACGTTTCTGTTCGAGACCCTTAACGCCACTCATTCCTTCTCTCCAGAGATGCTGCCCGTCCCGCTGAGTTACTCCAGCATTTTGTGTCTATCTTCGGTGTGAACGAGCATCTGCTGTTCCTTGCTCCACAATGGATTAGTTTAGCTTTGAGGTGCAGCGTGGAATCGGATCATTTGGCTCGCCGAGTTCACGATCACCCGCTCACACTAGTTCTACATTATCCCACTATTCGTGCTATTGAAGGCGTGCAGTGTAGGTTTACTAGGTTAATTCCCAGAATGGCGGGACTGTCATATGTTGAAAGACTGGAGCGACTAGGCTTGTATACACTGGAATTTAGAAGGATGAGAGGAGATCTTATCGAAACGTATAAGATTATTAAGGGGTTGGACACGTTAGAGGCAGGAAACATGTTCGTCAATGTTGGGGGATTCCAGAACCAGGGGCCACAGTTTAAGAATAAGGGGTTGGCCATTTAGAACTGAGATGAGGGAAAACATTTCACTTAGAGAGTTGTGAATCTGTGGAATTCTCTGCCTCAGAAGGTAGTGGAGGCCAAGTTTCTGAATGCATTCAAGAGAGAGCTAGATAGAGCTCTTAAGGATAGCGGAGTCAGGGGGTATGGGGAGAAGGCAGGAACGGGGTACTGATTGAGAATGATCAGCCATGATCACACTGAATGGCGGTGCTGGCTCAAAGGGCCGAATGGCCTCCTCCTGCACCTATTGTCTATTGTCTATTGCATTCAGTAGCGGCAATTCACTAGAGGCCACTTAAGCTACAAACCCTCACGTCTCTTCTTTGGGATGTGGGAGGAATCTGGAGTTAAGGGTGGTGGGGGGGAAGGAAAATCCACAGAGTCGCAGGAAGAACGTGCAAACTGCACACACACACACACAGACCGCACACACACGAGGTCAGGATCGAACCCGGGACCCCAGCGCTGTGAGGCAGAGGCTCTACCAGCGGCGCCACCAGTGAAGCGAAGCATGGCGCGATTCCTGGATCTGAAGTTGTTCCTGCTGAGAGTCAGTCTCCCGGATCCAGGGCCATCGACGACGTTTCTTCGGGGAGAGCAGGGATGGGCGTAGGCTTCCATTGGGACTCCGGGAGTATGCCAGGCTCAGAGAGAGTGCCAGGTCTGTCGTAAACGTGGCCGAGGTTTATGGAGCATGAAGCTAACCGTCTCCACTCCACCCAGATGACTTCACTCAAGCTCCAAAATAGACAAGCTTGGGCCTCCTAATTTGAGGAGGGGCGTCCTTGCGATTAAGGCAATGCAGCGTAGGTTCACGAGGTTATCGAAACACATAAGATTACTAAGGGATTGGACACGCTAGAGGCAGGAAACACGTTCCCGATGTTGGGGGACTTGTCCAGAAACCAGGGGCCACACACAGTTTAAGAATAATGGGTAGGCCATTTAGAACGGAGATGAGGAAAAACTTTTTCACTCGGAGAGTTGTAAATCTGTGGAATTCTCTGCCTCAGAAGGCAGTGGAGGCCAATTCTCTGAATGCTTTCAAGAGAGAGTTAGATAGAGCTCTTAAGGATAGTAGAGTCAGGGGGTATGGGGAGAGGGTACTGATTGTGAATGAGCAGTCATGATTACATTGAATTGCGGTGCTGGCTCGAAGAGCCGAATGGCCTACTCCTGCACCTATTGTCTATTGTTAAACCTTGGGATGGCGGGACTGTCATATGTGGAAAGATTGGGCGTGTATTCACTGGAGTAGAGAGGATGAGGGGGGATCTTATAGAGACGTATAATATCATAAAAGGACTGGACAAGCTAGATGCAGGAAAAATGTTCCCAATGTTGGGGGAGTCCAGAACCAGGGGCCACACAGTCTAAGAATAAAGGGGAGGCCATTTAAAACCGAGGTGACTAGCAACTTTTTCACCTAGAGAGTTGGGAATTTGTCGAATTCTCTGCCACAGAAGGCAGTGGAGGCCGATTCACTGGATTAATTTAAGAGTTAGATAGAGCTCTAGGGGCTAGCGGAATCAAGGGATGTGGGGAGAAGGCAGGCACGGGTTACTGATTGTGGATGATCAGCCATGATCACAATGAATGGCGTTGCTGGCTCGAAGGGCCAAATGGCCTCCTCCTGCACCTATTTTCTATGTTTCCAATTATCCACTTGCATGATTTTCATTTAGTTCAGAGACCCACCAGCGATCACCCATAATGCTAGTTCTATACAACACGCACAGGGACAGTTTCACAGAGGGCCAAGTAACCTGCAAACCTGCATGCCTTTGGAGTGTGGGAGGAAACCGGAGCACTCGAAGAAAACTAAAAGCAGGTCACGGAGAGAACGTACAAAGTCCGTACAGACAGCACCCGTAGTCCGGATCGAACCTGGCGCTGTGAGGCAGCAACTCTACCGCTGCGCCACCGTGCCATCCGTTCTTGAGGCCGATTGTAGTATGGGGGAGAAAGCTGGACGTCGGAAGCATAAGACACTGCAATCTTGAGTAAAACTGCACGGTGGCGCAGCGGTAGAGTTCCCGCCTTGCAGTGAATGCAGCGCCGGAGACCCGGGTTCGATCCCGACTGCGGGCGCTGTCTGTACGGAGTTTTGTACGTTCTCCCCGTGACCTGCGTGGGTTTTCTCCGAGACCTTCGGTTTCCTCCCACACTCCAAAGACGTGCAGGTTAATTGGCTAAACGGGGGACCGTGAACGATGGAGAATGTTGGTCATGTTGACATACTGGGGACTTTTCAAGAGAGAGTTAGATTTAGCTCTAAGGGCTAAGGGAATCAGGGGATATGGGTGGAAAAAGCAGGAACGGGGTACTGAGTTTGGATGACCAGCCACGATGATCATATTGAATGGCGGGTATTTATTTCATAAAATGCTGGAGTAACTCAGCAGGTCAGGCAGCATTTCAGGAGAGAAGGAATGGGTGACGTTTCGGGTCGAGATCCTTCTTCGGACTGATGTCAGGTGACAATAGACAATGGACATTGGACAATAGGTGCAGGAGGAGGCCATTCGGCCCTTCGAGCCAGCACCGCCATTCAATGTGATCATGGATGATCATTCTCAATCAGTACCCCGTTCCTGCCTTCTCCCCATACCCCCTGGCTCCGCTATCCTTAAGAGCCCTATCTAGCTCTCTCTTGAAAGCAATCAGAGAATTGGCCTCCACTGCCTTCTGCGGCAGAGAATTCCACAGATTCACAACTCTCTGACTGAAAAAAGTTTTTCCTCATCTCAGTTCAGGTGGGCGGGACAAAGGAAGAATAGAGGTGGAGACAGGAAGATAGAGGGAGAACTGGGAAAGGGGAGGGGAAGAGAGGGACAGAGGAACTATCTAAAGTTGGAGAAGTCAATGTTCATACCGCTGGGCTGCAAGCTGCCCAAGCGAAGCGGGTATGGCGGTGCGGGCTCGAAGGGCCGAATGGCCTCCCTCTGCACCTATTTTCTATGCTTCTGTGTTTTGCTTGATTTAACATCTGGGGAACAGAGAGAAACGTTTCAGATCCTCTCCTCGTTAAACCGGTCAAGGGATGGAATGAGCAATCAGTGTAAATTGAGCACAGACCACGGAATAAGCGTGGTTCTCACTGTCTGCGCTTCCCACATGCCTCGGGGAGTTGGACTAACACAATAAAAGGACATTTCTTGGTAACAGCCCGCTCCAGTCTGTACAAGAAGGGAATTTGATTTATTCCCCTCCTTTGACCGCTTGCCAAACTCATCTGCAAACCCAGTGCTAATCACCAAACGTTCTCACTGGAAAAATACACATTGTTTTTCTATCTTTAAGGATATTTTTAAAGACGGAGATAGACAGATTCTTGATTGGTTTCGGGTGTCAGGGGTTACGGGGAGAAGGCAGGAGAATGGGGTTAGGAGGGAGAGGTAGATCAGCCACGATTGAATGGCAAAGTAGACTTGATGGGCCGAATGGCCTAATTCTACTCCTATCACAATAGGCAATAGACAATAGGTGCAGGTGGAGGCCATTCGGCCCTTCGAGCCAGCACCGCCATTCAATGTGATCATGGCTGATCATTCTCAATCAGTTCCCCGTTCCTGCCTTCTCCCCATACCCCCTGACTCCGCTATCCTTAAGAGCTCTATCCAGCTCTCTCTTGAATGCATTCAGAGAATTGGCCTCCACTGCCTTCTGAGGCAGAGAATTCCACAGATTCACAACTCTCTGACTGAAAAAGTTTTTCCTCATCTCCGTTCTAAATGGCCGACCCCTTATTCTTAAACCGTGGCCCCTTGTTCTGGACTCCCCCAACATTGGGAACATGTTTCCTGCCTCTAATGTGTCCAACCCCTTAATAATCTTATATGTTTCAATAAGATCCCCTCTCATCCTTCTAAATTACAGTGTATACAAGCCTAGTCGTTCCAGATCACCTATGATCTTATGATCTATGTCTTTCGTCACTTATGAAAAAACTTATACATAGAAACATAGAAACATAGAACGTAGGTGCAGGAGGAGGCCATTCGGCCTTTCGAGCCAGCACCGCCATTCATTGTGATTATGGCTGATCATCCACAATCTGTACCCCGTTCCTGCTTTTTCCCCATACCCCCTGACTCCCTTAGCCCTAAGAGCTAAATCTAACTCTCTCTTGAAAAGTCATGGCAGATCAGTACCCCGTACCTGCCTTCTCCCCATATCCCTTGATTCCGCTAGCCCCCAGAGCTCTATCTAACTTTCTCTTAAATCCATCCAGTGATTTGGCCTCCACTGCCCTCTGTGGCAGAAAATTCCACAAATTCACAACTCTCTGGGTGAAAAGGTTCGTTCTCACCTCAGTTTTAAATGGCCTCCCGTTTATTCTTAGACTGTGTGGCCCCTGGTTCTGGACTCCCCCAACGTTGGGAACATTTTTCCTGCATCTAGCTTGTCCAGTCCTTTTATAATTTTACACGTCTCTCTGGGAGCTTATGTCTCTATATGAACATATTCCGTCCTTCATTCTGTAATCCTTCCTCATTTTCAGTCTCTCTTATTATTTGCTGATGTTATCACAATGATACTTTATTAGCCAAGTGTGTTTTGCAAAATACGAGGAATGTCATTTGCCATACAGCCATAACAATAGAAAGCAACAGGACACACACAATACATTTCAACATGAACATCCACCACAGCGACTCCTCCAGATTCCTCACTGTGATGGAAGGCGAAAAAAAGTTCAATCTCTTCCCTTCTTTGTCCTCCAGCGGTCGGGGGCTTCAAACATTCCGTTGATCTTGACTCCCGTAGCCGGCAGCGTTTGGGCCTTCCCTCGTCGGGGCGATCAAGCTCCTGCATCGGGGGGGGGTATCTCAGCTCCCCCGCGCCGGGCGATCTACCACGGGTCGGGGCTTGACGAACCTCGTGCGGCTTTTGGAGCTTCCCGACCTCGGTCTCAACCCGAGACTGCCAGCTCCACGATGTTGAAGTCCTTCAGACTGAAGAAGGGTCTCGACCCGAAATGAATCCCATTCCTTCTCTCCCGAGATGCTGCCTGACCCGCTGAGTTACTCCAGCATTTTGTGTCCACCTTCACGCTAAGTCAACTAATCTCCTCCGCTTGCACGTGACCCATAATCCTCCATTCCCTCCATATCGTCTATGTTCGTTTATAATTGTCACCTGTACCGAGATCCAGGTTCAATCCTGGTGCTTCCTGGTACGGAGTTTGTACGTTGTCCCCGTGACCTGCGTAGGTTTTTTCCGGGAGCTCCGGTTTCCCCCCACACTCCAAAGACATACAGGTTTGTAGGGCTCAAGAAAGAGTTAGATTTAGCTTTTAGGGCTAGCGGAATCAAGGGATATGGGGCAGGAGGTGCAGGAGTAGGCCATTCGGCCCTTTGAGCCAGCACCACCATTCAATGTGATCATGGCTGATCATCCACAATCAGTACCCCGTTCCTACCTTCTCTGACTCCGCTATCCTTAAGAGCTCTATCCAGCTCTCTCTTGAATGCATTCAGAGAATTGGCCTCCACTGCCTTCTGAGGCGGAGAATTCCACAGATTTACAACTCTCTGACTGAAAAAGTTTTTCCTCATCTCCGGTCTTAATGGCCTACCCCTTATTCTTAAACTGTGGCCCCTTGTTCTGGACTCCCCCAACATTGGGAACATGTTTCCTGCCTCTGACGTGTCCAACGCCTTAATAAACTTATATGTTTCGAAAGACGTACAGGTATGTAGGTTAATTGGCTAGGTAAATGTAAAAAAATAAAAAATAAATTAAAAATTGTCCCTAGTGTGTGTAGGATAGTGTTAATGTACGGGGATCGCTGGGCGTCACGGACTTGGTGGGCCGAAAAGGCCTGTTTCCGGCTGTATGTGTATGGTATGGTAAGATCCCCTCTCATCCTTCTATGTTGAATGGCGGTGCTGGCTCAAAGGGCCGAATGGCCGAATTGCCTACACCTATTTTCTATGTTTCTAGGTAGGCTAATTGGCTAATTGGTCCCTAGTGTGTGGAGGATAATGTTAGTGTACGGGGATCGCTGGTTGGCGCGGGCTTGGTAGGCCGAAAGGCCTGTTTCCGCCCTGTACTTCTAAACTAGACTGAACTAAGCTAATATCTTGGAGCTATTCAGTCAGTCTTATTTGTCTTTTTACTTTGGCCGGTTTTCATCATTTTCCTTCATAAAGACAGACGTAAAATATTTGTTTGATATCTCTGCCACTTCCACATTCTTCAATACAGCTCTTCTCTCTCAGTACATAGTGAGCGGCACGGTGGCGCAGCGGTAGAGTTGCTGCCTTACAGCGAATGCAGCGCCGGAGACTCAGGTTCGATCCTGACTACGGGCGCCATCTGTACGGAGTTTGCATGTTCTCCCCGTGACCTGCGTGGGGTTACTCCGAGATCTTCGGTTTCCTCCCACACTCCAAAGACGTACAGGTTTGTAGGTTAATTGACTGGGTAAATGTAAAAATAAATTGTCCCAAGTGTGTGTAGGATAGTGTTAGTGTGCGGGGATCACTGGGCGGCGCGGTCTCGGTGGGCCGAAGGGCCTGTTTCCGTGCTGTATCTCTAAATCAAAAATCAAATCAGAGCCATTAGTTGGCAAACACTTTAATTCCCCCTCCCATTCCCAGTCTGACCTTTCTGTCCTGGGCCTCCTCCATTGTCAGAGTGAGGCCCAGCGCAAATTGGAGGAACAGCACCTCATATTTCGCTTGGGCAGCTTACAACCCAGCTGTATGAACATTGACTTCTCTCACTTCGAGTAACCCCTTGCTTTCCCCCTCTCTCTGTCCGTCCGTCCCCCCCCCCCCGTCCCCGTCCTGGTCGGCCTGCTTAGTTTCACTGTTTGTATCACTTGTTAGCACCTTTCTCCACAGCCAACAATGGACCATTGTGGGCTCCACCTTTCCTTGATTATCTTTTAGTTTAGAGATACAGCATGAAGTCAGGCCCTTCGGCCCATCGAGTCCGTGCCGACCAGCGATTCCCCGCACATTAACCCTGCCCATACACACACTAGGGGCAATTTTACATTTATACCAAGCCAATTAAGCTACAAACCTGCACGTCTTTGGAGTGCGGGAGGAAATCGAAGATCTCGGGGAAAACCCACGCATGTCACGGGGAGAGCGTACAAACTCCGTACAGACAGCACCCGTAGTCGGGATCGAACCCGGGTCTCTGGTGCTGTAAGGCAGCAGCTCTACCACCGCGCCACCGTGCCGTCCTTCGTTGCTGGCTTTTGATTTGCCCTTTTATATGTCTCTCATTCATTTGGTTCTTTTTACCTTCTCATATCTCACCTTTCCCTCTCCCCTGACTGACTCTCAGTCTGAAAAAGGGTCCCCAACCGGAAACGTCACCCATTGACTTTCTCCGGAGATGCTGCCTGAGTATCTCTGCCTGATGTTATTACAATGATACTTTATTAGCCGAGTATTTTGTGTCTATCTTCAGTTTAAACTGGCATCTGTAGTTCCTTCCTACACATTGTGCTGACATTTGCTGCCGTGTTGTTTCTAAACACCTGTAGCAGCTCTGACGATGTATCTCTCCCGCGAGAACACTTTAACTTTCTGTATTGATGCCTTGGCAATGAAATCTGAAATTTTCCCCAGTGTTACGACTCCTTGCTTATTTTGCCCACGTCATTCGTCTTTGATCCAATGTTATCCTTAGCTTCACTAGATTCCCACGATCGGGCCCCTTCCCCACTGCGTTGGCCACACCATCGCTCAAAGTTAAATTTACTTCAAAGACTTCGATAACACCCAGACCCAAATATATGGTCAACCTTATGGTTTTAGTTTAGTTTAGAGTAACAGCACGGAAACAGGCCCTTCGGCCCACTGAGTCCACGCCAACCAGCGATCCACCACACAGTTGGGCGGCACGGTGGCGTAGTGGTAGAGTTGCCGCCTTACAGCAAATGCAGCACCGGAGACCCGGGTTCGATCCCGACCACTGTCTGTACGGAGTTTGTACGTTCTCCCCGTGACCTGCGTATGTTTTGTCTGAGATCTTCGGTTTCCTCCCACACTCCAAAGATGTGCAGGTATGTAGGTTAATTGACTGGGTAAATGTTAAAAAAAATTGTCCCCAGTGTTTGTAGGATAGTGTTAATGTGCGGAGATCGCTGGGCGGCGCGGACCCGTTGGGCCGAAGGGCCTGTTTCCGCGCTGTATCTCTAAACTAAAGTAAACTAAACCAATTAACACTATCCTACACACACTAGGGACAATTTATAATTTTACCGAAGCCAATTAACCTAGAAAACCTGCACGTCTTTGCAGTGTGGGAGAAAACCGAAGATCTCGGAGAAAACTCACACAGGTCACGGGGAGAACGTACAAACTCCGTACTGACAGCGCCCGTAGTCAGGATCGGACCCAGGTCTCTGGCGCTGCAAGCGCTGTAAGGCAGCAACTCTACCGCTGCGCCACCGTGACATCACCAACTCATCCCATTTTAATCATTGCAATAGAATCAACATATTAGAAGCAAGATTACAAACAGGTCGGTGAAAGAAAGGCGCTTTATTACAAAATGCTGGAGTAACTCAGCAGGTCAGGCAGCATCTCGGGAGAGAAGGAATGGGTGACGTTTCGGGTCGAGACTCGACCCGAAACGTTACCCATTCCTTCTCTCCCGAG
Source organism: Rhinoraja longicauda (assembly GCF_053455715.1). Lineage (NCBI taxonomy): Eukaryota > Metazoa > Chordata > Chondrichthyes > Rajiformes > Arhynchobatidae > Rhinoraja > Rhinoraja longicauda. Next base: position 50,693,145 of record NC_135964.1, on the reverse strand, counting down.
ATGCTGCCTGACCTGCTGAGTTACTCCAGCAGTTTGTGAATAAATCGATTTGTACCAGCATCTGCAGTTATTTTCTTATACGCTTTATTACAAGATGATTTGGGAATTCGGATTATCGTGTTGATGGAGCTTTACCAGCTCACTTTAAGTTAATAAACATGGTTGAGTCAATCTTGTTTGTGTTGGGGGCATTTGCAAAAAACGTTAGAAGATTGAGGAGTTCATAGTCTTTTGGTCAATATTTACCCGGCCACCAACATTGTTACGATAGATTATCCGAGTGGTGTTTCTGGGCTTTTGATGTCCGTAAACAACAACAGAGAATTACATCCAAAAACATAACCAATGCATGGCACAGTGGGTCGACTGGTGGAGCTGCGGCCTCAAAGCAGAGACCCGGGTTCGATCCTGACCTCGGGTGCCATCTGTGTGGAGTTTGCACGTTCTCCCCGTGACCGCGTGGGTTTCCTCCGGGTGCTCCGGTTTCCTCCCACACTCCAAAGAGGTGCGGGTTTGTCGGTTAATTGGCTTCTCTGCAAAGTTGTTCCTTATACCGGAAAGTGGATGCAATGGCGCGATAACACAGAACGAGAGTGGACAGGTTATCGATGGTCAGCATGGACTCGGTGGGCCGAAGGGCCTGCTTCCAACCTGCATCTTTCAAACTCAAAACTTAGCGATCTACAGATATAGTTTTAGTTTAGAGATAGAGGCCCTTTCGGCCCACGGGGTCCGCGCCGACCAGCGATCCCCACGCATTAACACTATCCTAAACCCACTTGGGACAATTTTTTAAAACATTTTATACCAAGACATTTAACCTACACACCTGCACGTCTTTGGAGTGTGGGATATCATATCATATCATATCATATATATACAGCCGGAAACAGGCCTTTTCGGCCCACCAAGTCCGTGCCGCCCAGCGATCCCCGCACATTAACACTATCCTACACCCACTAGGGACAATTTTTACATTTACCCAGCCAATTAACCTACATACCTGTACGTCTTTGGAGTGTGGGAGGAAACCGAAGATCTCGGAGAAAACCCACGCAGGTCACGGGGAGAATGTACAAACTCCTTACAGTGCAGCACCCATAGTCAGGATCGAACCTGAGTCTCCGGCGCTGCATTCGCTGTAAGGCAGCAACTCTACTGCTGCGCCACCGTGCCGCCCGAATGGTTCAACGGTTTGATGGTTCAACATTGTTTAATTTGTCATCTATGCAGCAGCACGGTGAAATTCTTTCTGCAGATACCGCGCATGCTGGCGCCGCCATTTTTGCGGACATTATTCAAAGTCCACAAAGGTCCAGTCGGCCCGCGCGCTCGATGTGCTGGAGCAGTTCCCATGAACCGACGTCTCTCTCCTCTCCTCTCCTCCCCTAGCACGGCCATCTTTGTGTCCCAGGGGCGCCTCCTGCAGGCGCTGGAGGCAATTACCCCGTTTCACCCTCCCTACCGGCCCTTGTCCCTCGCGCCAGCCCCTTCCCGGTTACGCGGCAAGGTTTGTTTGGAGATTTCCGGGGATGCTGAAACATGCCAAGGTTTCTTCGCGCCCGAGACTTGAATATCGCTTAAAAAAACAAACGCAAAATCTGAGAGTTAAACCCTAGGAACATAATATCACACGGCTCAGAGGGAGGCCACTCGGCCCATTACAGCCGTACAGGATTCAGCGACAAAGCAGAGAGTGGGACAGCCAAAACATTATGACCTGATGAGCCAAAACATTATGACCACCTGCCTAATGTGCTGTTGGTCCTCCGTGTGCAGCCCCATACGCAGCAGGGTGCGATGCACTGTGTATTGTGATACATTCCTCCCGTGACCACCATTAACATTTTCTGTGACTCGTGCCACAGTCGACCTTCTGTCGTTTCGGACCAGACGGGATAGCCTTCGTTGCCTTCGCGCATCGATCAGCCTTGGGCGCCCAACACCCTGTCTGTCGCCAGTTTGTGGTTTGTCCCTCCTTGGTGAATTTAGCTTTCTTGATCAACGTGGCAAATGTTAATGCATTTCAATCTGTGGGTGAAATAATGGCAATTGCATCATACATACTTCCAAGTGTGTGCGTGCGTGTGTCTGTGTGTACGTGTGTTTACGTGTGTGTACAAGTAGGGCGGCGCGGTGGCGCAGCGGTAGAGTTGCTGCCTCACAGCGCCGGAGACCCGGGTCCGATCCTGACTACGGGCGCTATCTGGTCGGAGATTGCATGTTCTCCCTGTGACCTGCGAGGGTTTTCACTGGGCACTTCAATGTCATCCCCCATCCCAAAGATGTGCGGGTTTGTAGATTAATTGGTCTCTGTAAAAACGCCCTTATTGTATAAGGGAGTGGATGGGAAAGTGGTTCTAATCTAGAAAGAATGTGAATGGGCGCTGTCTGCACAGAGTTTGTATGGGGACTGGACCAGTATGATAAAGGGTTCCGACCCGAAACGTCACCTATTCCTTTTCTCCAGAGATACTGCCTGACCATCGGAGTTACTCCAGCACTCTGGGTCTAAACTGCCTCTCATTATTGTTTGGGCTTCGGGCTGCATGCATCAAGCTTGATCACTCTGGAAAAAACTAATCATCAAATCCAGAAGCAGCATTGAGCAAGAGTTGCAAGAGGGCGCTGAGTTGTTTTCTTTGGAGCCTCCATTACTTCTGGTGAAGTGTTGGCCCTGTCTCCTCCTGCGGCCACACACATGAGGATGTTTTGTTCAAGGATTCAATGTGGAGCAGCGGAACGCTGTGACTGACATTCCACACAGCCGGTACCAGTGGGACGGACTTGTTGGCTTCACAGTCTCACAAACTGGTGGCCTTCCAACATTGAGTCACCCCACTTCACAACACGTGTTCATCCCATTGGCAGCAGCCAGACGCAAATACACTTGCATCGAGTTTAGATTAGTTTAGTTTAGTTTAGTTTAGTTTAGTTTAGTTTAGTTTAGTTTAGTTTAGTTTAGTTTAGTTTAGTTTAGTTTAGTTTAGTTTAGTTTAGTTTAGTTTAGTTTAGTTTAGGTTTAATTAGTTTAGTTTAATTTAGTTTGGTGACAGCGCGGAAACAGGCCCCTTCGGCCCACCCAGTCCGCACCGACCAGCGATCCCCGCACACTAACACTATCCTACACACACCAGGGACAATTTTACATTTATGCCAAGCCAATTAACCTACAAACCTGTACGTCTTTGGAGTGTGGGAGGAAACCGAAGATCTCGGAGGAAACCCACGCAGGTCAAGGGGTGGACGTACAAACTCCGTACAGACGGCGCCCGTAGTCGGGATCGAACCCGGGTCCCTGGCTTTGTGAGGCCGTAGCTTTACCCGCTGCGCCATCGTGCTGCCCTCGCTTTGCTCACCAAGGAAACAAGCTCTCTCCAAACTGCAGCAGAGAGACAAGAGTCACGGTGGTGCAGCTGTAGAGTTGCTGCCTTACAGCGCCAGTGACCCGGGTTCGATCCTGACCATGGGTGCTCTCTGTACAGAGTTTGTATGTTCTCTCCCCGTGACCTGCGTGGGTTTTCTCCGAGATCTTCGGTTTCCTCCCACACTCCAAAGACGCACAGGTTTGTAGGTTAATTGGCTCGGTAAATGTAAGAATCGTCCCTAGTGGGTGTGGGATAGTGTTAATGTGCGGGGATCGCTGGTCGGCGCGGACCCGGTGGGCCGAAGGGCCTGTTTCCGCGCTGTATCTCTAAACATAAACTATACTAAAGGAGGTAGTTGTGGCAGGTACTATTGTAACGTTTAAGGGACATTTAGACAGGTACATGGATAGGACAGGTTTAGAGGGATATGGACCAAATGCAGGCAGGTGGGACCAGTGTAGATGGGACATGTTGGCCGGTGAGGGGAAGTTGGGCCAAAGGGCCAGTTTCCATGCTGCAAGATTCCATGATTCTATGATTCTTTGACTATAGAAACATAGAAACATAGAAACATAGAAAATAGGTGCAGGAGTAGGCCATTCGGCCCTTCGAGCTTGCACCGCCATTCAATATGATCATGGCTGATCATCCAACTCAGTATCCCGTACCTGCCTTCTCTCCATACCCCCTTACCCCTTTAGCCACAAGGGCCACATCTAACTCCCTCTTAAATATAGCCAATGAACTGGCCTCAACTACCTTCTGTGGCAGAGAATTCCACAGATTCACCACTCTCTGTGTGAAAAAAAACGTTCACATCTCGGTCCTAAAAGACTTCCCCATATAACCATATAACCATATAACAATTACAGCACGGAAACAGGCCCGTTCGGCCCTACCAGTCCACGCCGACCACTTTCTCTGACCTAGTCTCATCTACCTGCTCTCAGACCATAACCCTCCAATCCCCTCCCATCCATATACCTATCCAATTTACTCTTAAATAATAAAATCGAGCCTGCCTCCACCACTTCCACCGGAAGCTCATTCCACACAGCCACAACCCTCTGAGTAAAGAAGTTCCCCCTCATGTTACCCCTAAACTGTTGTCCCTTAATTCTGAAGTTATGTCCCCTTGTTGGAATCTTCCCCACTCTCAAAGGGAAAGGCCTACACACGTCAACTCTGTCCGTCCCTCTTAAATTTTTAAAAACCTCTATCAAGTCCCCCCTCAACCTTCTACGCTCCAAAGAATAAAGACCCAACCTGTTCAACCTCTCTCTGTAGCTTAAGTGCTGAATCCCAGGCAACATTCTAGTAAATCTCCTCTGTACCCTCTCCATTTTGTCGACATCCTTCCTATAATTTGGCGACCAGAACTGCACACCATACTCCAGATTCGGCCTCACCAATGCCCTGTACAATTTCAACATTACATCCCAACTTCTATATTCGATGCTCTGATTTATAAAGTCAAGCATACCAAACGCCTTCTTCACCACCCTATCCACATGAGATTCCACCTTCAGGGAACAATGCACAGTTATTCCCAGATCCCTCTGTTCCACTGCATTCCTCAATTCCCTACCATTTATCCTGTACGTCCTATTTTGATTTGTCCTACCAAAATGCAGCACCTCACACTTATCAGCATTAAACTCCATCTGCCATCTTTCAGCCCACGCTTCCAAAAGGCCCAAGTCTCTCTGTAGATTTTGAAAATCTACTTCATTATTAACTACACCACCTATCTTAGTATCATCTGCATACTTACTAATCCAATTTGCCACACCATCATCCAGATCAATAATGTAAATGACAAACAACAGTGGACCCAACACAGATCCTTGGGGTACTCCACTAGACACTGGCCTCCAACCTTAAACTGTGACCCCTTGTTCTGGACTTCCCCAACATCGGGAACAATCTTCCTGCATCTAGCCTGTCCAACCCCTTAAGAATTTTGTATGTTTCTATAAGATCCCCCCTCAATCTTCTAAATTCCAGCGAGTACAAGCCGAGTCTATCCAGTCTTTCTTCATATGAAAGTCCTGCCATCCCAGGAATCAATCTGGCGAACCTTCTCTGTACTCCCTCTATGGCAAGAATGTCTTTCCTCAGATTAGGAGACCAAAACTGTACGCAATGATACAGACTATGACTGTATCCCCCAACTGCCCCCAATGTGGAACAGCATCCCTCTCCCCATCAGAACTGCCCCCTCCATCGACTCCTTTAAGTCCAGGCTCAAAACCTATTTCTACTCCCTAGCGTTTGAGGCTCATTGAGGAGGCGCTGTGTGAACTGTTTGCGTGCTACTGTATGTCTCATTTTTTCCCTTACTACCTAATCAGATGTACAGCACTTTGGTCAACGTGGGTTGTTTTTAAATGTGCTATACAAATAAAATTGACTTGACTTGACTTGACAATGTGAAGGCAGTTTAGACACAGAGTGCTGGAGTAACTCAGTGGGTAGGGCAGCATCTCTGGTGAGGTACCTGGATTTCAGGAACCACCCACGCTGGACCCACTCATTGCAATTGCCCATAATGCTAAAATAAATACATTTTGTTGAGAGCAAACTTTCATCATACATCATATTTATGTATTCATTTTTTTTTCCAAAAAAAGGTTTGCAGCTACAGAATGAGGCATTTATCCCAAGGGCACTATTTACTATTGGCTGGAGGTAAACCAACATCTTTTGAGTCAATAACATGACTCCAACTTCTGTGCTGAAACGTCTTACAGTTGAGGTCTTTATAGGTTTTGATTGGAATTTTACTGAATGAGTTCATAATATGATGACAGACCCGGCAAAATATGTTTTCTTTGACATAGCTACTTCCACTGAAAGCTTGCAGGCATAGCTCAAATAACCCTTGGTATTGAGTCTTTAGACAAGAGACATTTGGAGAGGTAGATGGATAGGTAGTTCTAGTGGGATATGGGCCAAAGGCAGGCAGGTGGGACTAGTGTGGATGGGTCATATTGGTCGGTGTGGGCAGGTTGGGCCTCCATGTTATATGACTCCATGGCTTTGGGCTCTATAGACGCAGTGCGGAAACCAGCCCTCTGGCCCGCTGAGTCCGCGCCGACCAGCAAACGCCCCGTACGCTAGCACTATCCTACACACGAGGAACAACGCACGATTTTAGCGAAGCCAATTAACCTGCAAACATAGTACAGATGGCCAAAAATATTTTCCCTGTTACCAGTGCCAAAAACAAACTGCTGGAGGAAGTAAATATGTGTGCAGGGAAAAAGAAATGGAACACAAACCTGCTCGTCCTTGTGATGCGGGAGGAAACCAGAGCACCTGGAGGGAAACCCACGCAGTCACAGGGAGAACGTGCAAACTCCACACGGACACAGCAACCGAGGTCAGGATGGAACCCGTGTCTCTGGCACTGTAAGACAGTGACTCTACCACTGCGCCACCATGCCGCCCACTGTACTGTTTTATTAGCCAAACAAAACAACTCATAATGTTATGTGTAAAGATGTAATAATCCGGCATCATTCTTCAGTAAAGTCAGAAGAAGGGTTCCACCCCTTAACGTCACCTGTTCCTTCTCTCCAGAGATGCTGCCTGCCCATTTGAGTTACTCCAGCATTCTGTGTCGATCTTCAGCAAAGCCAAACTTGGTCTTAATGGAGAAACAAGGAACTGCAGACGCTGGTTTAATTTTTTTAAAAGGGCACAAAGTGCTGGAGTAACTCAGCGGGTCAGGCAGCATCTGTGGAGAACATGGACAGGTGACGTATCAGATCGGGTCTGAAGAGGGGTCCCAACCCAAAATATCACCGATCCATGTTCTCCAGAGATGCTGCCCGATCCTCTGAGTTACTCTAGCACTTTGTATCCTTTTGGTCTCAATGGTTATGTGCAATCAAGCTCCCCGAATATATATATATATGAGGTTCTACTTTCACCTTCTTAACATGGGTTCCAAACCTGTTCTTTAACAAACACAGCCGCTAGGGTTGCCAACTTTGTCACTTCCAAATAAGGGACAAAAGGTGACGTCACCCAGCACCCCACGTGACCTCACCCAGCCAGCGGCCACGTGCTCCCGCTCCACCAATGGCGGCCGCCTGGGCCGGGAGGCGGATTGCTACGCAACCTCATGTTAGGCGACGCCCGGGCCCCTGGGCCTACACTGTCCGGGCCTACGGCGGCCCCCAGGCCTACAGTGTCCGGGCCTACAGCGGCCCCCAGGCCTACACTGTCCGGGCCTACAGTGGCTCCCAGACCTACAGTGTCCGGGCCTACAGCGCCCCCCGGGCCTAATACGGGACAAGGGCCGTCCCGTAAGCGAAAAACCGATTTAGCCCAATATACGGGATGTCCCGGCTAATACGGGACAGTTGGCAACCCTAACAGCGGCAGTCTCTTTAAAGGGACCTAGGAGGAATGAAATGAAATCCATTTTGTCTGGAAGGCATCCAGAAAATCAGGATGTTTCTGAGACGGTTGAAAGACCGAGTCCCAGAGCAAGTATCCAGTCTTCCGAAACGGGTCCTTCAAGTGATTTCAAATTAAACCTCAAACAAGGATACCAGATGGAGAGAGAGTTATTAAGAAATGGGATAATGGATTTCTACGTTGAACCCTCCTGGCCACTGTAAGTTACTGTTCGACGGCAGGCTGCCCCAGTGCTACAGGCCCAGGGAATCGTTATGTAACAATTGTGTGTTGTGATTGTGTCGCTTAAGATTACACTCAGCAAGGCTGGACTATTAATGACAACAGCCAGAGGCATTGTCATTGCAGTTCCAAAGAATTTTATATCATTCCACTTGTTTCAATTCAGTTGTCAGTCAGATAATCCCCTGGTGGAAACAAAGAAAAACAATATATAGAAGTACTTATAGAAATATTATACGCACTTGTTTCTGCACCAGAATAAATGAACGCACGCCCTCAGCTCTTGGCTTTCCATGTGCCTTGTTTACTGATTTTACTTGCAGTCACAAATTGCCTCTTGCTTCGTAGAAACTATTTAATATCTTGTGAGATGTCTCGGGTGACCCCACTGGCAAAAGTTCAGTCGCGGTGAGAATACTTCTTCACCGTTGAATAAGTTAGACTTTAGAACTTCAGTTCACTTCAGTTTATTGTCACCTGTACCGAGGCACAGTGGCAGGTTTTTGTTGCGTGCTATTCAGTCTGCGGAAAGGCAAAACATGTTTACAATCGAGCCATTTACAGGAGTAGATACAGAGAAACATAGAAAATAGGTGCAAGAGGAGGCCATTCGGCCCTTCGAGCCAGCGCCGCCATTCATTGTGATCACGGCTGATCATCCACAATCAGTAACCCGTGCCTGCCTTCTCCCCGTATCCCTTGATTCCGCTAGCCCCTAGAGCTCTATCAAACTCTCTCTTAAATTCATCCAGTGAATTGGCCTCCACTGATAAGGGAATAACGTTTAGTGCAAGGTAAAGCCAGCAAGGTCCGATCAAAGATAGTCCAACGGTTAGGAATGAGGTAGATCTTAGTTCAGGACTACTCTCTGGTTGTGGTAGGATGATTCAGTTGCCTGGAGTGAAGGAGGCTTTCAGATGACCTCGTAGGTGTTTATAGAATCATGAAGGGCATGGATAAGATGAGTGGGCATATTCCCTTTCCACAGGCCATAGCTTTAGATTTCTTAGATTTAGATTTAGATTTAGAGATACAGCGCGGAAACAGGCCCTTCGGTCCACCGGGTCCGCGCCGCCCAGCGATCCCCGCACACTAACACTCTCCTACACCCACTAGGGACAATTTTTACATTTGCCCAGACAATTAACCTACATACCTGCACGTCTTTGGAGTGCGGGAGGAAACCGAAGATCCCGGAGAAAACCCACGCAGGTCACGGGGAGAACGTACAAACTCCATACTTACGGCGCCCGTAGTCAGGATCGAACCTGAGTCTCCGGCGCTGCATTCGCTGTAAGGCAGCAACTCTACCGCTGCGCCACCGTGCTGCCCATAAATCTGCCCTTTAAAGAGGGTGGGGAAAGATTTAATGGGGATTTGAGGAGCATGTTTTTCAAACAGGGTAGTGGGTGTATGGAACGAGCTGCCAAAGGAGGTGACGGAAGCGCTAACAACGCAGGGCGGCTCAGGTCTTTACTCCTGCCCATTTCTCCTGCATCCAACACGTCAACTTCAAGAACTGACTGTTCACTTGCTGCCTAATACATCCTACCCCTTGACAGGTGCCATTGTAACAATCAATAGTCAATAGTCGTTTATTTGTCACATACACATAAATGTGTAGTGAAATTAAACATTACCCGCAGTTGAACAATAAGACCAATAAGAATAATCAATAAAAATGCAATAACACACACAATCACAAACTAACACCAAACAAAAAGAAACATCCATCACAGTGAGTCTCCTCCAGTCCCTCTTCACTGTGATGGAAGGCCACAATGTCTTTTCTCTTCCCCTGCCGTCTTGTCACTATCCTACACCCACTAGGGACAATTTTTAGATTTGCCCAGCCAATCAACCTACAAACCTGATAACCAAACAGTGAAGATGACCAATGTTTATTTCACAAAATGCTGGAGTAACTCAGCAGGTCAGGCAGCATCTCAGGAGAGAAGGAATGGGTGACGTTTCGGGTCGAGACCCTTCTTCAGACTGAAGAAGGGACTCGACCCGAAACGTCACCCATTCCTTCTCTCCTGAAATGCTGCCTGACCTGCTTGACCTGCTGAGTTACTCCAGCATTTTGTGAAATAAACACCTTCGATTTGTACCAGCATCTGCAGTTATTTTCTTAGATAACCAATGTTATTCACTTCGGCCATCAGTGGTCACAATGTTTTGGCTGATCGGCGTATGACTCCTCAGATACATGAAGGGCAGTCGTGAGCCATGGCTGGGGAGGAGGATATTGAAGAGGAGGATAATGATGAATGGCATGGGAAGAAAAGAAATAAACTGTGCCACATATGGAATTTTACTTTGAGAGAAAAGGAGGAAAATCGTAATCTTACGACCATTTCAAGTGATTGAGGCCCCCGGAGTCTGGCCAACATCCAAATGTAATATTAGAGGACCTGCAGATTAGAATGACAAATGTTCAATACAAAGTAGGTTTTAGAGGATTTCTCAAGGAAGAAAGATTCGACGTTGGCCGGTTGGTTGTAGACTGTAAAGAGCATCTGTTGTCATCTTTTTCGAAAGCAGCTTAATTCTTCATTTCCAATTTCAAATGAGTTCCAGGAGGGTTAACAGTGGCGGAGGATAAATGGTGGAGTATTACTCTGTTATAATTGCACTCCCACCTGGTGCTGCTAGTTTCCTTTCGAGGAAGATCGGCACGTATCCATTTAAATATTAAATATATCCATTTAAAAACGGGAATCAAGGGGATATGCGGAGAAAGTAGGAACAGGGTTCCGATTCTGGATGATCAGCCATGATCACATTGAATGATGGTGCTGGCTCGAAGGGTCGAATGGCCTACTCCTGCACCTATTGTCTGTTCTCTATTATCTAAGATCGGCATCCATTTAAATATTAAATATATCCATTTAAAAACAGAATCAAGGTGATATGGGGAGAAAGTAGGAACAGGGTTCTGATTCTGGATGATCAGCCATGACCACATTGAATGGCGGTGCAGGCTCGAAGGGCCGAATGGCCTACTCCTGCACCTATTGTCTATGTTTCTATGTTTCTATATTGCAATAGCTTTTAATATGCTGCAGTTAATTCATAGAGTCAGAATCATACAGTCATAGAGTCATAGAGTCACAGAGTGTGAGGCACTACAGCCCAACTTGCCCAGTCAATAGACAATAGACAATAGACAATAGACAATAGACAATAGACAATAGACAATAGACAATAGACAATAGACAATAGGTGCAGGAGGAGGCCATTCGGCCCTTTGAACCAGCACCACCATTCAATGTGATCATGGCTGAACATTCTCCATCAGTACCCCGTTCCTGCCTTCTCCCCATACCCCTGACTCCGCTATCCTTAAGAGCTCGATCTAGCTCTCTCTTGAAAGCATTCAGAGAATTGGCCTCCACTGCCTTCTGAGGCAGAGAGTTCCACAGATTCACAACTCTCTGACTGAAAAAGATTTTTCCTCATCTCCGTTCTAAATGGCCCACCCCTTATTCTTAAACTGTGCGTGGCCCCTGGTTCTGGACTCCCCCAACATTGGGAACATGTTTCCTGCCTCTAACGTGTCCAACCCCTTAATAATCTTATACGTTTCGATAAGATCCCCTCTCATCCTTCTAAATTCCAGTGTATACAAGCCGAGTCGCTCCAGTCTTTCAACATATGACAGTCCAAGGGCAGCACGGTGGCGCAGCGGTAGAGCTGCTGCCTTACAGCGCCAGAGACCCGGGTTCGATCCCGGCTACGAGCGCTGTTTGTACGGAGTTTGTGCGTTCTCCCCCTGACCACGTGGGTTTTCTCCGGGATCTCTGGTTTCCTCCCACACTCCAAAGACGTACAGGATTGTAGGTGAATTGGCTTGGTGTAAATGTAAATTGTCTGCAGGATAGTGTTAGAATGCCGGAATCGCGGGTCCGCAAGCACTCGTTGGCCATTTCGCCCCGTGATTATTTCCACGTTCTATCTCCACATTAAACTAAACTAAACTTGCCCACACCGACCAACATGCTCCATCTGTGTGCAGTTTTGGTCTCCAAATTTGAGGAAGGATATTCTTGCTATTGAGGGCGTGCAGCGTAGGTTTACCAGGTTAATTCCCGGAATGGTGGGACTATCATATGTTGAAAGACTGGAGCGACTAGGCTTGTATACACTGGAATTTAGAAGGATGAGAGGAGATCTTACCGAAACGTATAAGATTATTAAGGGGTTGGACACGTTAGAGGCAGGAAACATATTCCCAATGTTGGGGGAGTCCAGAACAAGGGGCCACAGTTTAAGAATAGGGGGTAGGCCATTTAGAACTGAGATGAGGAAAAACTTTTTCTGTCAGAGAGTTGTGAATCTGTGGAATTTTCTGCCTCAGAAGGCAGTGGAGGCCAATTCCCTGAAGGCATTCAAGAGAGAGCTGGATAGAGCTCTTAAGGATAGCGGAGTCAGGGGGTATGGGGAGAAGGCAGGAACGGGGTACTGATTGAGAATGATCAGCCATGATCACATTGAATGGCGGTGCTGGCTCGAAGGGCCGAATGGCCTCCTCCTGCACCTATTGTCTATTGTCTTTTGTTTATCTACAGCAGTCTCAACGACCTGGCAACATCCTCGTAAATCTTCTTTATACCCTTTCCAATTTGACTCCATCTTTCCTATAACATGGTGCCCTTATTTTGGAACAGCAGACTAACACTCATACAGTCATAGAGAGATACAGTGTGGAAACAGGCCCTTCAGCCCAACTTTCCCATGCCGGCCAACATGTCCCATCTCCCTTCGGACAAAAGGTACAGAAGTGTGAAAACGCACACCTCCAGATTCAGGGACAGTTTCTTCCCAGCTGTTATCAGGCAACTGAACCATCCTACTGCAATTAGAGAGCGGTCTTGAACCACTATCTACCACATTGGAGACCCTCGGACTATCTTTGATCAGACTTTACTGGTTTTATCATGCACGATACATTATTCCCTTATTTTGTATCTGTACACTGTGGACGGCTCGATTGTAATCATGTATTGTCTTTCCGCTGACTGGTTAGCACGCAACAAAAGCTTTTCACTGTACCTCGATTCTTTTTATTTCTTACCTTGGTACACATGACAATAAACTAAACTAAACTAAACTCTCTTGCCTGCGTTTGCCGCATATCCTTCCAAACCTGTCCTATCCATGTAACTGTCTAAATGTTTCTTATAATATCACCCCTCTTCCTCCTACATTCCCAGGAGTAGCGTCCGAGCCTGCTCAACCTCTCCCGTTAACTCAGGCCCCCCCGAGTCCTGGCAACATCCTTGTAAATCTTCCCTGCACCCTTTCCAGCCTATAACACGGTGTCCAAAACTGAACATCTATATACTAAAACTCTCGTGTTGTTATCTTGTTTGTGACTGAAACTCAGCCAAAATGGTATACGATAGCGCGACAATTTTAGGCCCACCTTACTCACCATCGTCACTTTAGTGATAATGCAAGTAGTTTTATTGAAATCGGTGTTATATTTTTAAAGTTGTTCACATTTTAATGTTTAACTCTATCTCCTAGGGAGGGAGGGAGGGAGGGAGGAGGGGGAGGAGGGTGGAAAAGGGGGGTTGAGGGGGATGGAGAGGGGGAAGGGGAAAGGGGGAGGGGATGGGGGGTAGGAGAGAGTGCTGCACCAATGCAGGACAGATTTGGGCCCAACGGGTCCACTTGGTCTAGTAATAGTCTAAATGTGGCCTCACCGACATCATATGCAACAGCGACATGACCTTCCACACTCGATACTCAATGCTCTGACTGATGAAGGTCAACTTGCCTAAAGCCTTTTTGACCACCCTATCTACCTGCGATGACACTTTCAAGGAACTAGTACTCACTTTAACTGCCCATATTCCTTTCATACGGAAAGGTCTAACATGCACTAAGCTTGGCAAATTGTAAACATTTATGAAATTGTAAACATTTATGAAATTGTAAACATTTACAAAATTACAGGAAGTTCTTCAGCCCATTAGTTTTATACTAGCCCAAAGTTGACTATAGGTCTATCCACATTCCCTTCCTTGGTTTTCTGTGGTTTCCTCCCACACTCCAAAGACGTGCAGTTTTGTAGCTAATTGGCTTCGGTAAAATTGTAAAATTGTCCCTTCGAATGTAGGATAGACCGGGAGATCGCGGGTCGGCATGGACTCAGCGGGCCGAAGGGCCTGTTCCCGTGATGCATTTCGAAAGTCGAAAGTCAGTGAAAAATATCAAGACTTTAGACATGAAAAACAAAATTGCTTTCCTCTCCAGCAAATTAAACAAACGTATTAATTTACCATCTCTTTTACCAAATGCCCACCTTTACAGATGAGCCAGTGTTCCCCTTCTTTGAGAACGCACACGAGAGCCCTTTCAGGGTAACACGTACCTGTTATTGATAGCATTGAACCAAGTGTGATGGAGAAACGTAGGAAAGAGGCCCTCAGGCCAGAACTGACACTCCACGAGACAATGTTTGCCCTGTAAACCAACGCCCGCCACCTGTCTTAGTTCAATATCCTTTTCTACCCTCGGCAAGCAAAGATTTAAGCTGGCAACTGATGTTTTTTTTGTTATAAAGAGTCCCCCATATCATGTTATCAGGTTATGATGAGCGTTTGTTGACACTGGGCCTGTACTCGCTGGAGTTTAGAAGGATGAGGGGGGAGGGTGGGGGGGATCTCAATGAAACTTACCGAATAGTGAAAGGTCTCAATAAAGGTGGATGTGGAGAGGATGTTTCCACCAGTGGGAGAGTCTTGGACCAGAGGTCATAGCATCGGAATAAATGGACGTAGCTATAGAAAGGAGATGAGGAGGAATTATTCAGTCAGAGGGTGATGAACCTGTGGAATTCATTGCCACAGACGGCTGCGGAGGCCAAGTCAATGGATATTTTTAATGTGGAGATTAGGGTTGCCAACTTCCTCACTCCCAAATAAGGGACAAAGGGTGACATCACCGCCCCGCGCCCCACGTGACCTCACCCAGCCAGCGACCACGTGCTCCCGCTCCACCAATGGCGGCCGCCCGGACTGGGAGGAGGGTTGCTAAGCAACCTCCATTAGGCGGTGCCCGGGCCTCCGGGCCTACAGTGTCCGGGACTGCTGCGGCCCCCGGGCTACAGTGTCCGGGCCTATAGTATCCGGGCATACAGTGTCCGGGCCTATAGTATCTGGGCATACATTGTCCGGGCCAATAGTATCCGGGCATACAATGTCCGGGCCTACAGTGTCCGGGCCTACAGTGTCCGGGCCTACAGTGTCCGGGCCTACAGTGTCCGGGCCTACAGTGTCCGGGCCTACAGCGCCCCCAGGCCTAATACGGGACAAGGTCGGACCTGTACGGGACAAACCAATTCAGCCCAAAATACGGGATGTCCCGGCTAATACGGGACAGTTGGCAACCGTAGTGGAGATTGACGGACTCTTGATCAGTACGGGTGTTAGGGGTTATGGGGAGAAGGCAGGAGAACGGGGTTGAGAGGGAGAGATAGATCAGCCATGATTGAATGGTGGAGCAGACTTGATGGGCCGAAAGGCCTAATTCTGCTCCCAGACGTTATGAACTAGCGGAAGTCCACAAATCTCTCTGTCTCACCCCTCAATGTAATCATCACAGCACCTTCCGCAGATCCTTGGAGATTACAAACACTCACTACTCCCTGAGAGAAGATATTTCTCTTCCTACTTTAATCGTGACTGGTGATCCCAGATCCACAGTCTTATTCCTGGCAAATATCTGCAGAACATTGCCAAGAGAGTCAAGAGTGGCACAGTGGCGCAGCAGTAGAGTCGCCCGCTGCCTCACAGCGCCACAGGCCCGGGTTCCATCCTGACCACGGGTGCTCTCTGCACGGAGTTTGTATGTTCTCCCCGTGACCTGCTTGGGTTTCCTCCGGGTGCTCCGGTTTCCTCTCACATTCCAAAGACGCGCAGGTCTGTAGGTTAATTGGCTTGGTGTGAGTGTAAATCGTCCCTAGTGCGTGTAGGACAGCCTTAGTGTGCGGGGATCGCTGGTCACTGCGGACTCGGCGGTCCGAAGTGCCTGTTTCCGCGCTGTATCTCAAGAGTATCTCAAGAGAGATAAGGTCTCTCATCCTGACATAGTACCTGACATCTACTATAAACCCACTGACTCGCACAGCTATTTGGACTACACCTCTTCCCACCCTGTCTCCTGCAAAAAGTCTACCCCCCACTCCCAATTCCTCCGTCTACGCCGCATCTGCGCCCGGGATGAGGTGTTTCACACTAGGGCATCAGAGACAGAGGTTCACCTGCACCTCCTCCAATCTCATCTATTGCATCCGCTGCTCTAGATGTCAACTTCTTTACATCGACGAAACCAAGTGCAGGCTCGGCGATCGTTTCACTCAACACCTTCGCTCAGTCCGCCTTAACCAACCTGATCTCCCGGTGGCTGAGCACTTCAACTCCCCCTCCCACTCCCAGTCTGACCTTTCTGTCATGGGCCTCCTCCAGTGCCATAGTGAGGCCCACCGGAAATTGGAGGAACAGCACCTCATATTTCGCCTGGGCAGCTTGCAGCCCAGCGGTATGAACATTGACTTCTCCAACTTTAGATAGCTCCTCTGTCCCTCTCTTCCCCTCCCCCTTCCCAGTTCTCCCTCTATCTTCCTGTCTCCTCCTATATCCTTCCTTTGTCCCCCCCTCCCCCTGACATCAGTCTAAAGAAGGGACTCGACCCGAAACGTCGCCCATTCCTTCTCTCCTGAGATGCTGCCTGACCCGCTGAGTTACTCCAGCATTTTGTGAATAAATACCTTCAAGAGACATAAGGCTTTATTGTCACGTGTACCAAAACGGAACAATGGGGTTCTTACTTGCAGCAGCACAACAGGTTTGTAAACACAGTATTGTGTGGCGCAGCGGTAGAGTTGCTGCCTTACCGCGCCAGAGGCCCGGTTTCGATCCTGACTACGGGTGCTGTCTGTACAATGTTTATCCGTTCTCCCTGCGGCCGGCGTGGGTTTTCTCCGGGATCTCTGGGTTTCCTCCCACACTTGAAAGGCGAACAGGCTTGCAGGTCGTGGCTTCGGTAAGTTGTAAATTGACCCTCGCGTGTCAAAGAAAGCACCTTCAGAACAGAGCCAACAACTGCCTTAAAAAGGCAGTGCGCAATCTTGTTCTCGGGGGATAATTAAAGGTTGGGAATATCTCCGGACTTTGCCAGCAATAACCACATCTTATAAATAAGTTAAATATCCACTTCCTTCCATCTTGAATTCATTTATCTGTTTACCTTACGCTGTTATTTCTGATGCCTTAGCCAGATCAGGAATTCCACTCTAATTGCTAGTTTTAATTCTGACTACCAAGTGCTTTTGCGATTGCCTTCACTGGCCCGTATAAATTACACCCGCAGATATTCCCCAGGTCGACTTTGGTTACTTCCCTCAAAAAAAGAAATTCAATTAATTTTGTTACGCCTGACCCGCTCCGTTCTAATCCACGTCCGTTCCTCCAATCGTCTCAAGTTTCACTACGATTTTCCGATGAACTCCCCACAACAAACGCTGGGATAAACAGCCCGCAAATTCCTCGCCAATTTCCCCTCGAATAACGACGTTTCTTTCGCAATTATCTAAATCGGAAGAGGCCATCCCCAAAGTGTCGGCGTTTTTGGAAGATTGAGCTCTAACCATCCTCAATTTCCTCCGTCACCTCAGTTTCAGGTCGCGGGGATTTGTCCGTCTTTTGTCCCGTAATTTCTTTCGACCAATCTCGTCACCCTCATTTTCTCTTTGTGAGCTCCGATCCCCCGATTCATTATCGATTTCCTCGGTATGTTCAGGTATATTATTCTCTTCCCCTCTCGTGAATAAAAAGCTGCCACAAAGTAATTACTCAATGTCTGCCTTTTCCTTCTTCTCATTTCCAATATTATTCCCATCTGGTCTTTTCTAAAGGGTCCGCATTATGCCTTTATTAATATAATGGTAAACTTTGACATCTCTCGCAAACGTCTGCTTTATTGGCTGATTTGGCAATCCGATGCTGGGGCCAGGCTTTGCTGTGACACTTCAGAGTTGAGCCTGTTAGAGTCGCAGAGTCCTAGTCATACAGTGTAGAAACAGGCCCTTCAGCCCAACCTGCCCACATCGACCAACATGTACAATCTAAACTAGACCCATATGCCTGCGTTTGGTCCATATCCCTCGAAACCAGTCCTATCCATGTACCTGTCTAATCGCCTCTTAAACATTGCGATTGTCCCAGCCTCGACTACCTCCTCCTGCAGCTCGTTCCATATGCCCCCCACCCTTTTATTCACAAAATGCTGGAGTAACTCAGCAGGTCAGGCAGCATCTCGGGAGAGAAGGAATGGGTGACGTTTCGGGTCGAGACCCTTCTTCAGACTGATGTCGGGGGTGGGACAAAGGAAGGATATAGGTGGAGACAGGAAGATAGAGGGAGATCTGGGAAGGAGGAGGGGAAGAGAGGGACAGAGGAACTATCTGAAGTTGGAGAAGTCGACGTTCATACCACCGGGCCGCAAATATGAGGTGCTGCTCCTCCAATTTCCGGCGGGCCTCACTATGGCACTGGAGGAGGCCCATGACAGAGAGGTCAGACTGGGAATGGGAGGGGGAGTTGAAGTGCTGGGCCACCGGGAGATCAGTTGCGTTAATGCGGACCGAGCGCAGGTGTTCAGCGAAGCGATCGCCGAGCCTGCGCTTGGTTTCGCCGATATAAATAAGCTGACATCTAGAGCAGCGGATGCAATAGATGAGGTTGGAGGAGGTGCAGGTGAACCTCTGTCTCACCTGGAAAGACTGTTTGGGTCCTTGGATGGAGTTGAGGGCGGAGGTGAAGGGACAGGTGTTGCATCTCGTGCGGTTGCAAGGGGAAAGTGCCCGGGGTTAGGGTGGTTCCTATACAATCTTTCCCACTTCACCTTAAACCTGTGCCCTCTGATTCTCGATTCCTCCCACTCTGTGCGTCCACCTCTCTCCTCTGCTCCTCTCATGATTTTATACGTCTCAATAAGATCACCCCTCATCCTCCTCCACACGCAGGATGGCCCGTATTCCAAAAGACATCCTCTATGGAGAGCTGACGTCTGGGAGGAGAAACATCGGCCGTCCCCAGCTACGTTACAAGGATGTCCGCAAGAGAGATTTGAAGGCGCTCGACATCGACGCGGAGTCCTGGGAGAGCCTTGCTGCCGACCGCACGAGGTGGAGAGGTACCCTGAACCAACATCTCAAAACGGGGGAAGAGAAACTGATGAACGCAGCGGCAGAAAAGCGGGCACGCAGAAAGGACAATCAATAGTCAATAGTCATTTATTTGTCACATACACATAAATGTGCATTGAAATGAAAAATTACCCACAGTCCAATAAGAATAATCAATAAAAATGCAATAACACATAAAATCATAAACTAACACCAAACAAAAGAAACATCCATCACAGTGAGTCTCCTCCAGTCCCTCCTCACTGTGATGGAAGGCCAGAATGTCTTTTTCTCTTCCCCTGCCGTCTTCTCCCGCGGTCAGGCTGTTGGAGTTGCTACATCGGGGCGGTCGGGGCTCCCGACATTGAAGCCCCCGCCGGGCGGAGAAAATCCCGCGGCCTATTCCAGGCCGCGCAGGACGGTGAAAGGTCCGCGGCGGGCCGACCCGAGCCCCGCGATTCGGGGCGGGCGAAGACACTGCTGCTGCCGGAGCTCCCGATGTCGGCCCCCACCCAGGGGCCTGCGGGCTTCCGACGTCCAGGCGGCCCGCGCCGAAGCCACCGGAGACGAGTCGCAGACGCTCCCGCAGCCTCCGAAGGCGGCCAGCTCCACAGGTGGTGAGTCCGGGCCGTGGGCTCTGCGAACCAGAGCCCAGGTGGATTTCAGCCGGTGCCCGCCAGCTCCAGGTGCATGGCCGATGGTAGGCCGCATTCGGGAGAGACAATGTTACAGTTCCCACCCCCACCCCCACACCCCCCCCCCCCCCCCACATAACACACATCCGCAAACACTACATCATATTTAAACTACAATTAAGACCAAAACAACAAAAAACACAAAAGACAACGATCCCCCCATCGAGGGCAGCGCTGGCTCCTCCTTCGAGCACAGCAACTTCAACAGACCAGAGACCACACACACAAATGTGACCTTTGCGACAGAGACTGTCTCTCCAGCATTGGTCTCTTCAGCCACAAGCGACGCTGCTCTAGCCGAGGTATGGAGCAAGCGGCCAACTAGGGCGCATCACCCATGGTCAGCCATGACCGAGGGGGCCTCCTCCTCTAAAAGTTCACCCCCATCCTCCTATTCTGTTCATCGAGCTTGTTCCTGCATTCGACACCAACACCACTGTCAAGTTTGCAGATGACACAACGGTGATCGGGCTGATCACCAACGGTGATGAAACAAACTA
Source organism: Rhinoraja longicauda (assembly GCF_053455715.1). Lineage (NCBI taxonomy): Eukaryota > Metazoa > Chordata > Chondrichthyes > Rajiformes > Arhynchobatidae > Rhinoraja > Rhinoraja longicauda. The sequence continues at coordinate 50,672,729 of NC_135964.1, read as the reverse complement.
CAGAGCGGAGGTGCAGAACCTAGCGGACTGGTGCTCGGATAACAACCTGTCCCTAAATTCCACCAAGACCAAGGAGCTGATCATCAACTTCCGTAGGTCACACAACGGGGAATACGCCCCGTGATCGCGCGGGGGGGGGGGGGGGGTTTCTCCGAGATCTTCAGTTTCCTCCCACACTCCAAAGACGTACAGGTTTGTAGGTTAATTGGCTTGGTATGGATGTAAAATTCTCCCTAGTGTGTGTAGGATAGTGTCAGTGTGCGGGGATCGCCGGTCGGCGCGGACTCGGAGGGCCGAAGGGCCTGTTTCCGCACAAAGAAACAAAAAAAAAAGCTAAGGCACAAATTGCTCATTGCACGGGGCAAGACCAGTTCTTCGCCATTCCGCGAAACAAGAGGACCATGAACGTTAAAAGCTCAAGGCTGTGGCAGGAAGATCGCCGATAGTGCACTGTGGGGGATCTCCACTGCCAGGGGGGCACCTCTATTAATAGACGTAAAAGATGCCATTCCACTACTCAAGGGAGTAAAGCTGACATTCTTGAATCCAGCCCAACTTCAATGCTTTGATCAGCATCAAAGACCACGTGGCCCCATCGCTCCGACCGTGAACCCGCGGCGTGGAATTCACTTGTTGCTCCTGTTTACATAACAACACTGACCACACTTTGAGATTGTTGGGCACACTCGGGTCGTGAATCACGCACGCTGTCAGGCAAGGGCCAACCCTTTCGATTAACAGCTGGGAATTATTATTCCCTGCGAGAAACAAGGGCAGAAATTAAATTCCTCCTTTAGCCTTTGTTCCCCCTTGGCCGGCGCCGGCGCGGCATTCGTTGGATTCCTTCAGGTGCACGGAAAGTTAATCAAGCGCCATGGCGATTAATCTGAGCCAGGCCTTTGTGTTTTAATGACAGGGTTTAGCCGAACTAAACTCGCAAACGGCTACGGTGGCGCAGCGGTAGAGTCGCTGCCTCACAGCGCGTGCGGCACTAGAGACCCGGGTTCCATCCCGACCACGGGCGCCGTCTGTACGGAGTTTGTACGTTCTCCCCGTGACCCGCGAGGGTTTTCTCCGAGATCTTCAGTTTTACCTCCCACACTCCAAAGACCTACGGGTTTTGTAGGTTAATTGGCCTGGTATTAATGTAAAAACGTTGTCCCCAGTGTGTGTAGGTTAGTGTTAGTGTGCGGAGATCGCCGGTCGGCACGGACTCGGTGGGCTGAAGGGCCTATTTCCATGCTAGACTAAACTAAACTAATATTTGTGTTTCCTCGTTCGTATAAATTCCTAAAATATATGAAAATCCATGAATCACTTCACATGGAAACAAAGAGTAGAAACCTGTTGACATAAGTTTGCCATGTTCCACATGGTAATTATTTTTAAGGTGCAGATTGGCGGATACTTGATTAGTGCAGGTGTCAGGGGTTATGGGGAGAAGGCAGGGGAATGGGGTTGAGAGGGAAAGATGGGTCAGCTACGATTGAATGGCGGAGTTGACTCGGTAGGCCGAATGGCCTACTAATGCTCCTCTGACCTATGAATTAGTTTCGAAGTCAGACTGCTTTCCCCTGACCTTTATGTTTCACCAGTGGGAGAGTCTAGGACCAGAGGGCACAGCCTCAGAATTAAAGGACGTTCCTTTCAGAAGGAGAATAGGAGGAATTTCTTTACTCAGAGTGCGGTGAATCTGTGGAATTCTTTGCCACAGAGGGCTGTGGAGGCCAAGTCAGTGGATATTTTTAAGGCAGAGATAGATAGATTCTTGATTAGTAAAAATAGCGTCCTTTAATTCTGAGGCTGTGACCTCTGGTCCTAAACTCTCCCACTGGTAGAAACATCCTCTCCACATCCACTGTACCCAAGCCTTTCACTATTCTGTACGTTCCAATGATGTCCCCTCTCTCATTCTTTTAAAGCCCAGCAGGTTTTAAAGCCCAGCTCCAAAGACGTACAGGTATGTAGGTTAATTGGCTGGGCAAATGTAAAAATTGTCCCTAGTGGGTGTAGGATAGTGTTAATGTACGGGGATCACTGGGCGGCACGGACTTGGAGGGCCGAAAAGGCCTGTTTCCGGCTGTATATATATGATATACAGGCCCAGTGCCTCTTAAGGATAGCGGAGTCAGGGGGTATGGGGGAGAAGGCAGGAATGGGGTACTGATTGAGAATGATCAGCCATGATCACATTGAATGGCGGTGCTGGCTCGAAGGGCCGAATGGCCTCCTCCTGCACCTATTGTCTATTGTCTATTGTCTATTGACAAACGCTCATCGTGGGTTAACCCACTCAACCCCAGGATCGTTCTTGTAAACCTCCTCTGGACCCTCTCCAGAGCCAGCAGGCCCTTGCTCAGATATGGTGCCCACAATACTCCAAGTGCGGCTTGACCAGCCCAGCCAATCCCTCCTCACTCCAGAAGATGGCCGCCAGTCAGCCCCGTTGCCAGGATGTGGACTGTCCACCTCTGCGGTCTTAAGGCTAAGGCGTTGAGGATCAGACATTTTATTTCTGTTGTTTGGACATTTGCACCAGGGCATTTCAGGGAAAGGTCTGTGTGGGTATGAGATCAAGAATTCACTCGATGTGAATAAACACCGACCAAGAAACCAAAATAGTCTGGTGACTATTTCATACTTTGTAAACACATCATTCCTGACTTTATTTTGGAAAGAGAAAGCATTGAATTGTTTAACTCATTCAGTACCACACTGCTTTTTTAGAGAGCAATACCAAAACATAGAAACATAGAAAATAGGTGCAGGAGGAGGCCATTTGGGCCTTCGAGCCAGCACCGCCATTCATTATGATCATGGCTGATCATCCACAACCAGTAACCCATGCCTGCCTTCTCCCCATATCCCTTGATTCTGCTGGCCCCTAGAGCTCTATCTAACTCTTTTTTAAATTCATCCAGTGAATTGGCCTCCACTGCCTTCTGTGGCAGAGAATTCCACAAATTCACAACTTTCTGGGTGAAAAAGTTTTTTTCTCACCTCAGTTTTAAATGGCCTCCCCTTTATTCTTAGACTGTATGGCCCCTGGTTCTGGGACTCCCCCAACATTGGGAACATTTTTCTTGCATCTAGCTTGTCCGGTCCTTTTATCATTTTATATGTTTCTATAAGATCCCCTCTCATCCTTCTAAACTCCAGTGAATACAAGCCTAGTCTATCCAGTCTTTCCTCATACGACAGTCCCGCCATCCCGGAGACAGTTTCCGTGTGCATCTCCACACCTTGTACGTTTTTAGTTTGAGTATTAAATATAGAGTGTGGAAACAGGCCCTTCGGCCCACCGAGTCTACACCGACCAACAATCACCCCCTACACATGTTTTATCCAAGAATCTAGGGACAATTTACAAAAAGCCCATTAACCCTACAAACCCGCACGACTTGTAATCATGTGTTGTCTTTCCGCTGAGTGATTAGCACGCAATAAAAGCTTTTCTCTGTACCCCGGTCCACGTGACAATAAAATGATCTGATAACTGATAACTGGTCTCTGGGATGTGGGAGTAAACCGGAGCACCCGGAGCGAACCCACGTGGTCCCGGGGAGAACGTGCAAACTCACTACAGGCCGCAGCCGCAGCCGTAGCCAGGGTCGAACCGGGCTCGCTGGCGCTGTGAGGCAGCAACTCTACCGCTGCGCCACCGTGTGATTTTAAAAGAACTACCATCGTCTCAAACGTTAAGCTCTAACCTGAAGCTCTGACGTACAGCGTGGAAACAGGCCCTTCGACCCAACTTTCCCACACCGGCCAACATGTCCCCAGCTAAGCTAGTCCCACCTGCCGACTTATTCTTAAACTGTGGCACAGATTCACAACTCTCTGACTGAAAAAGTTTTTCCTCATCTCCGTTCTAAATGGCCTACCCCTTATTCTTAAACTGTGGCCCCTGGTTCTGGACTCCCCCAACATTGGGAACATGTTTCCTGCCTCTAACGTGTCCAACCCCTTAATAATCTTATATGTTTCGATAAGATCCCCTCTCATCCTTCTAAATTCTAGTGTATACAAGCCTAGTCGATCCAGTCTTTCAACATATGACAGTCCCGCCATTCCAGGAATTAACCTAGTAAACCTATGCTGCACGCCCTCAATAGCAAGAATATCCTTCCTCAAATTTGGAGATCAAAACTGCACACAGTACTCCAGGTGCGGTCTCACTAGGGCCCTGTACAACTGCAGAAGGACCTCTTTGCTCCTATACTCAACTCCTCTTGTTATGAAGGCCAACATTCCATTGGCTTTCTTCACTGCCTGCTGTACCTGCATGCTCCATAGAAATATAGAAACATAGAAAATAGGTGCAGGAGGAGGCCATTCGGCCCTTTGAGCCAGCACCGCCATTCATAGTGATCACGGCTGATCGTCCCCAATCAATAACCCGTGGCTGCCTTCTCCCCATATCCCTCGATTCCACTAGCCCCTCGAGCTTCCTTTCAGTGACTGATATTTGGAGGGATCCATCCCCCTCCGAACCTGTACAGCTTCAGTTCACGTTTGGAAAATAAGTTAGACATCATTGTTAGGTTTGACCCGTGGAGGAATTTACTCCAAACTAGCACGCCCCCACATCCTCACCAGCTAATTTAAAATAAACAGATTAGCGCTGTGGGGATAGGAAATTGATGCAAGCCTACCTGAGTCGCTGCTACTGACATGAGGAATTTCAACACGTCAGGCTCCGGCTGTGTTTTCCCACATTGGAAAGAGATTTGTATTTTCTCTCCCATAAATCAGTATTTCTACCCAGCGATATTTTTAATCAAACGCGGAAGGCGGACAAGAGATCTGACTGCTTTCGAAATCGTATTCTTGCGTTGTGGTTCACTCACCCATACCCACAGAGCTGTCCCTGAAATACCTTGGTGCAAATGTCCAGATAACAGAAACATAGAAAAATATGCGCAGGAGTAGGCCATTCGGCCCTTCGAGCCAGCACCGCCATTCAATATGATCGTGGCTGATCATCCACAATCACTACCCTCGTTCCTGCTTTTTCCCCATATCCCTGCGGCTGCGGCTGCGGCTCGCTAGCAGTCTGTTCGTCTTTTTTCCTTTTTTTTTTGTTGTGTGTCGGTGTTGGGATGTTTTGGGGGAAGTGGGGGGAACCTTTCTCTTTTAGGTCTCTTCCTCACGGTGTGGGGTGCGGCTCGGCCGCTGGACTTTACACCGCTGGTGCGGCTCGGCCGCGGGGCCTAACATCGCCCGGTGCGGCTCGGCCGCGGGACTTAGCAGCGCACGGTACGGCCGCGGGACCTTCCATCGCCCGGCTCGGCCACGGGACGCTTCAGCACCCGGTACGGCTCGGCCGCGGGACCTTCCATCGCCCGGCTCGGCCACGGGACGTTTCAGCGCCCAGTACGGCTCGGCCGCGGGACCTTCCATCGCCCGGCTCGGCCACGGGACGTTTCAGCGCCCAGTACGGCTCGGCCGCGGGACCTTCCATCGCCCGGCTCGGCCACGGGACGTTTCAGCGCCCGGTACGGCTCGGCCGCGGGGACTTCCATCCCCTTGCGGGGACTGTGCGGGTCGGTCGGGGACGAGCTGTCCGTCCGTGGGCGTGGGGAAGAGAGTGGAAGTTTTGTTGCCTCCATCACAGTGAGGGGGTGTTTGGAGTCACTGTGATGGACGTTTGTGTTGGGGTCATGTGTCTTGTGTTCTTTTTTTTGTGTGACTGCTATGTAATTTCGTTCGGTACCTCAGTACCGAATGACAAATAAAGCTCTGTACTCTGTATTGATTCCGTTAGCCCCAAGAGCTATATCTAACTCTCTCTTGAAAACATCCAGTGAATTGGCCTCCGCTGTCTTCTGTGGCAGAGAATTCCAGAGATTCACAACTCTCTGGGTGAAACGTATGACTGTGACTCTGGTGTATCTTTTGTCACAGTGGTCGAGTTGCTGCCTGAAGAGGTACCTCCAACTCTCTCTTGAATACATCACTTAACTTCAGGACCTTTAGGTGATTCACCGAAGTCAGACACAAAACCTCTCCTTGCAGCTGAAACCCTCTAATCCCGAGTATCATTCTGGTAAACCTAAGACAGATGCAAAATGCCTCTAGTAACTCAGAGGGTCAGGCATCATCTCTAGAGAAAAGGAACAGGTGACGTTTCAGGTCAAGACCCTTCTTCAGAATGAGAGCCGGGGGAAAGGAAAACAAGAGATATAGACGGTGATATAGAGAGATATATCTCTCGTTTCCCACTCCCCTGACTCTCAGTGCGAATAAGGGTCTCGACCCGAAACATTGCCCATTCCTTCTCTCCAGAGATGCTGCCTGTCCCGCTGAGTTACTCCAGCATTTTGTGTCTATCTTCGGTTTCAACCAGCACCTGCAGTTCCCTGCTACACACCACACTAGAGACAATTTACAATCTTTACCGATTAAGCCAATTAACCTGCAAAACCAGAGGGTAGGCACAAAAAGCTGGTGTAACTCAGCAGGACAGGCAGCATCTCTGGAGAGAAGGAATGGGCGACGTTTCGGGTCGAGACCCTTCTTCAGACCGACAAACCAGTACGTCTTTGGAGTGTGCAGTTTGCAAGTGCAGGGTTCTGGACCTGACCATGAAGACCCTGTTGTCCTGGAGGCATTGTGGGATCGGCCTGGCCAAGCTGTCCTCCACCGCTACTCCTCCTAGGGTTGCCAACTGTCCCGTATTAGCCAGGACATCCCGTATTTTGGGCTAAATTAGTTTGTCCCGAACGGGAACGCCCTTGTACTGTATTTGTAGGGTTGCCAACTTCCTCACTGCCAAATAAGGGACAACAGGTGACGTCACCGCCCCCCGCGCCCCACATGACCTCACCCAGCCAGCGGCCACGTGCTCCCGCTCCACCAATGGCGTGGGGCGGTGACGTCACCCTTTAGACAATAGACAATAGGTGCAGGAGTAGGCCATTCGGCCCTTTGAGCCAGCACCACCATTCAATGTGATCATGGCTGATCATTCTCAATCATTCCCGTTCCTGCCTTCTCCCCATACCCCCTGACTCCGCTATCTTTAAGAGCTCTATCTAGCTCTCTCTTGAAAGCATCCAGAGAAATGGCCTCCACTGCGATTGATCGATCGATTGATCGATTGATCGATTGATCGATCGATTGATCGATTGATTGATTGATTGATTGATTGATTGATTGATGCAGCATGGAATCAGACCCTAGGTTCAAAGGACCATCTGGTTTACAATTTGGAGAAACACCATGGAAGCAGGGCCTTCGGTCCACTGAGTCCACACTGACCATCGATCACCCGTTCTCACTAGATCTATGTTATCCCACTTTCTCATCCACTCCCTACACATTAGGAGGAATTTGCAGAGGGCCAATTAACCTACAAGCCCGCACGTCTTCGCGATGTGGAAGGGAACCAGAGTAGCCGTAGGTCACGGGGAGAACATGCAAACTCCACACAGACAGCTCCCGAGGTCAGAATCGAACCCAACTCTCCAGCAATGTGAGGCAGCAACTCTATGTAACACATTGCATGGCGCAATGTAAGTTCCAATTATTGCAGTCTAATGCAATGGAGGATAGGGAAGCAAGTTTACATTTGCGTCGGTGATTTCAGCAGAGAGCAGCTAGATAAATTAATCTTCTCCTTAAACCGTAGGCCCTTAGTCCCGGTTCAGATTAACCTGCTCAGCAAAGAGCCAATATTAAATCAAGCTGCCCTGTGTCTGTGCGTAGGAATTCTCTGCGTTAATCAATTTAGCCATTGATCTGTGAGGCTGTGAATAAGCAATGCCTTTACAATGTTTCAGTCACTCAAGAAATGTTTATTCTGTGGAGAAAGCCTTGCGGAAATTAGCTTTCTGGAAGTCAATGAGGTGAATTGATTAGAAAGTGTTCATCGCGTTAAGGAAGAAACAGGCTGCCTTTAGTTTAGTTTAGATTGGTTTAGAGATACAGCGCGGAAACAGGCCCTTCGGCCCACCATGGACCAGCGATCCCCGCACACTAACATCATCTATAGGGCGGGCGGCACGGTAGCGCAGCGGTAGAGTTGCTGCTTTACAGCGAATGCAGCGCCGGAGACTCAGGTTCGATCCTGACTACGGGTGCTGCACTGTAAGGAGTTTGTACGTTCTCCCCGTGACCTGCGTGGGTTTTCTCCGAGATCTTCGGTTTCCTCCCACACTCCAAAGACGTACAGGTATGTAGGTTAATTGGCTGGGTAAATGTAAAAATTGTCCCTAGTGGGTGTAGGATAGTGTTAATGTACGGGGATCACTGGGCGGCACGGACTTGGAGGGCCGAAAAGGCCTGTTTCCTGCTGTATATATATGATATGATATGATATGATCCTACACACATACACACACACTAGGGACATTTTACAATTTACATTTATACCAAGCCAATTAGCCTATAAACCTGAGGTAGATACAAAATGCAGGAGTAACTCAGCAGGACAGGCAGCATCTGTCAGGCAACACGGTGGCGCAGCGGTAGAGTTGCTGCCTTACAGCGAATGCAGCGCCGGAGACTCAGGTTCGATCCTGACTACGGGCGCCGTCTGTACGGAGTTTTTGTACGTTCTCCCCGTGACCTGCGTGGGTTTTCTCCGAGATCTTCGGTTTCCTCCCACACTCCAAAGACGTACAGGTACGTAGGTTAATTGGCTTGGTAAATGTAAAATATTGTCCGTAGTGAGTATAGGATAGCGTTAATGTGTGGGGATCGCTGGGCAGTGCAGACCTGATGGGCCGAAGGGCCCGTTTTTGCGCTGTATCTCTAAATCTAAAAATCTCTGGAGAGAAGGAATGGGTGACGTTTCGGGTTCTGACCCTCCTTCATCTATTGTCTGAAGAAGGGTCTCGACCCAAAACATTCCTTCTCTCCAGGGATGCTGCCTGTCCCGCTGAGTTACTCCAGCATTTTGTATCTACCTTCGATTTAATCCAGCATCTCCAGCTCTATCCTACACATCCTAATCAACAAGCCTGTACGTCTTTGGAGTGTGGGAGGAAATGAAAGATCTCGGAGAAAACGGCCGCGGGGCCTTCCATCGCCCGGCGCGGCTCGGCCGCTGGACTTACCATCGCCGGCGCGGCTCGGCCGTGGGACGTTTCAGTGCCCGTTGCGGCTCGGCCGCGGAGCCTTCCATCCCCTTGCAGGGGCTGTGCGTGTCGGTCGCCTCGTTAGGGGTCAAGCTGCCTGTCCGTGGGCGTGGGGGGAAGAGAGTGGAAGTTTTGTTGCCTTCCATCACAGTGAGGGGGTGTTTGGACTCACTGTGATGGATGTTTGTCTTGGGGTCGTGTATCCTGTGTTCTTTTTTTCTTTTATTTGTTGTGTTTTGTGACTGCTGTAATATCGTTCGGCACTTGCACCGAATGACAATAAAGTTCTGTACTATACTAAAACCCACGCAGGTCACGGGGAGAACGTACAAACTCTGTACAGACAGCGCCCGTGGTCAGGATCGAACCTGAGTCTCTGGCGCTGTGAGGCAGCAAGTCTGCTGCTGTGCCACCGTGCTGCCCGTAAGACAAGGTTCCACTGAACTCGGAACTGAACACAAGGACACGTTAAAATCAAATTAAGTGTGTTGTGGAAGGCATTTAATGGGAATGTCCTTGCTGCAGATGATATAAATAATAATAATAAGCATTTATTTTATATAGCGCTTTACCAGGTGCTCAAAGCGCTTCACAAAAACAGTCATAACATAAAAACAAACAGACAAACTATCCTGACGGAGAAGTGGCGAACAAACAGCGCCAGCGTCCTCTCACGTCAGGGTCCGGCAGTAGACAACAAAAAGCACAGGACACACAGATACAATTTTAACACAAACAGCCATCACAGTGATTGCTCCAGGCACACCCTCACTGTGATGGAAGGCAAAGAAAAGTCATTATCTCATCCTCATTCTTCTCCCGTGGCGCCACGAGGCGATCGAGGCTCCCGACTTTTGAAGCCCCCACCAGGCCCCCACCGAGCCGAGCCGAGCAAGCCGATGAAGGACCTGAGCCCCCACCGGGCGATGGAAAGTCCCAGGGCCGAGCTGAGCCGAGCAGGCCGATGAAGGACCTGAGCCCCCACCGGGCGATGGAAAGTGCCGCGGCCAGGCCACGCAGGGCGATGAGGGGCCTGCGAGCGGGTCGATCAGAAGTAGCAAAGTGAGCAGCAATTATTATTATGTCACCCATCCTTTTTCTCCAGAGATGCTGCCTGACCTGCTGAGTAACTTCAGTCAAGTCAAGTCCATTTTATTTGTATAGCACATTTAAAAACAACCCACGTTGACCAAAGTGCTGTACATCAGTTCAGGTACTAAGAAAACGAACATACAATGGCACACAAACATAACAGCACATACATAAACAGTTCACAGCGCCCCCTCAGAGGGCCTCAAACGCTAGGGAGTAGAAATAGGTTTTGAGCCTGGACTTAAAGGAGTCGGTGGAGGGGGCAGTTCTGATGGGGAGAGGGATGCTGTTCCACAACTTCAGTGCCTCTTTCATAAGGTCATAAGTTCTAGGAGCAGAGTTAGGCCATTTGGCCCACCAAGTCGACACCGCCATTCAATCATGGCTGATCGATCTCTCCCTTTCAACCCCGTTCTCCTGCCTTCTCCCCAAAACCCCTGACACCCCTAATAATCAACAATCTGTCAAACTCCACCTTAAAACTACCCATTGACTTGGCCTCCACGGCCATCTGTGGCACTGAATTCCACAGATTCACCACCCTCTGACTAAATAAATCCCTCCTCCTCTCCTTTCTAAAGGTACAGCCTTGTGTCTGTCTTTGGTATGAACCAGCATCTGTAGATCCTTGTATCTACCAATTATTATCATGCAGACACAAAATGCTGGATTAACTCAACGGGTCAGGCAGCATCCCTGGAGAGAAGGAATGGGTGACGTTTCGGGTCGAGACCCTTCTTCAGGCTGATGTCAGGGGAGTGGGTGGGACAGAGATAGAATGTAGTCGGAGACAGTAAGACTGGTGGGAGAACTGGGAAAGGGGGGGGGGGGATGGAGAGAGAGGGAAAGCAAGGGCTAGTTGAAGTTAGAGAAGTCAATGTTCATACCGCTGAGGTGTAAACTACCCAAGTGAAATATGAGAGTGCTGTTCCTCCAATTTGCGCTGGGCCTCACTCTGACAATGGGGGAGGCCCAGGACAGAAAGGTCAGATTGGGAATGGGAGGTGGGGGGGTTAATGTGTTATTTCTATATATATAGATATATATATATATTTATTTATATATTTATAACATTTACTATTCCAATGTTCTTGGCAAATTGAATGGATTCTCAATCTCTTGTCTTGGACATTAACCTCTTGTTGTCCAACTGCTATCACTCAGCATTCTTTGCAGTCCAGAATATACAGTATATACTGAACATAGGAAGAATATTCTTGCTATTGAGGGCGTGCAGCGTAGGTTTACTAGGTTAATTCCCGGAATGGCGGGACTGTCATATGTTGGAGCGACTAGGCTTGTATACACTGGAATTTAGAAGGATGAGAGGGGATCTTATCGAAACGTATAAGATTATTAAGGGGTTGGACACGTTAGAGGCAGGAAACATGTTCCCAATGTTGGGGGGAGTCCAGAAACAGGGGCCACATTTTAAGAATAAGGGGTAGGCCATTTAGAATGGAGATGAGGAAAAACGTTTTCACTCAGAGAGTTGTGAATCTGTGGAATTCTCTGCCTCAGAAAGCAGTGGAGGCCAATTCTGTGGATGCTTTCAAGAGAGAGCTAGATAGAGCTCTTAATGATAGTGGAGTCAGAGGGTATGGGGAGAGGGCAGGAACGGGGTACTGATTGTGAATGATCAGCCATGATCACATTGAATGGCGGTGCTGGCTCGAAGGGCCGAATGGCCTACTCCTGCACCTATTGTCTATTGTCTATTGTCATAAGAAGGCAGCTATCTGCTGTGGTCTGTGGTCTAACAACTATTGGTGCCAGTTGTTATGGACGTCTCTTCTGTAGATGTTGCGTAAATCTGTTCTGCCTCTTGCACATTCTTTGTCAATGCGTTGTGAAGTAATACTGCCTTGCAAGGTAAACCTCTTTCTGGGTCAGAACAAGATTAGACGTTACACAAGACAAACAGCTCCTGACATAACATTCGATGTTAGCTTTCTTGCTTGCGGACTTGAAACAATGCCAATCGATGGCATTTGGACAACAAGAGATTAATGTCCAAGCCAAGGGATCGAGAATCCATTCAATTTGCCAAGAACAGTGGAATGGTAAATGTTATGGATATGCAGGGAGCTGAGGGACATGGATCACTTGCAGACAGAGGAGATTAGTTTAACTTCGGCAATAGGGATATTGTGTTCGGCAATAGGGATATTGTGGGCCGAAGGGCTTGTTCCCGCGCTGTACTGTTCTAATGTAGAGGGAGGAACTGCAGAGGCTGGCTCACAAAATGCTGGAGTAACTCAGCGGGGGCTGGCAGCATCTCTGGAGAGAAGGAATGGGCGAGGTTCCGGGTCGAGAGTCTTCTTCAGTCTCGACCCGAAACATCGCCCAGTCCTTCTCTCCAGAGATGCTGCCTGTCCCGCTGAGGTTACTCCAGCATTCTGTGTCTATCTTTGGTCCACTAGCTAGTGTTGCTGCTTTACAGCTCCAGGGTCCTCTGGTTCAATCCCCCTCGATGTCAATAGACAATAGACAATAGACAATAGGTGCAGGAGGAGGCCATTCGGCCCTTCGAGCCAGCACCGCCATTCAATGTGATCATGGCTGATCATTCTCAATCAGTACCCCGTTCCTGCCTTCTCCCCACACCCCCTGACTCCGCTATCCTTAAGAGCTCTATCCAGCTCTCTCTTGAATGCATTCAGAGAATTGGCCTCCACTGCCTTCTGAGGCAGAGAATTCCACTGCCTTCTGAGGCGCCGCCTTCCTCCCCAGACCTCAGTTAGCTTGTGGTAACGGACTGTTCCAGATGCTACGATCAGGCAAACGCCTCCGCTGTCACGCTGTGAAAACGGAGAGGATGAGACAGAGCTTCTTCCCACAGGCCATCAGGACTGTCAACTTTTATAACCCCAGAGACTAAATTTTTGTCGACACTAATAGTAACTTATTAACTTTATTTATATGCTGTAACTGTAATTCTTTTTTGTGCACAACCCGCAGGCATTGCCACTTTCATTTCACTGCACATCGTGTATGTGTATGTGACAAATAAATTTGACTTAACTTGACTTGACTTGTAAGCCGCATTGTTCTCTGTGCTATTCCAAACTATTCGAGACTCAAAACAAATTTTCATTGTTCTAATTCTTTTTTCCCAGGGTGCTACAGTTTCCTCCCACGTTCCAAAGACGCACCAGTTTGTAGATTGATTGGCTTTTGTAAATTGTCCCAAATGTATGTGTGTGTAGGATGAACGGGGCGATCGCTGGTCGGCGTGGACCCGATGGGCCGAAGGGCCTGTTTCAGTGCTGGGTCTCTAAAGTAAACCATTGGCCAGAACATCAGGGAGGATGTCCCTGTTCTTCTTCTTAAACGGCGGCATTTTTAGTTTAGTTTGGTTCATTTTAGAGACACAACGTGTAAAGTTGCCCTCCGACGCCACCGAGGCGACCAGCTAGAGATACAGAGTGGGAACGGGCCCTGCGTCCCACCTGGTCCGCGCCGACCAGCGATCCCCACCCACTGACACCACCCAAGGGACAATTTTACAATAGACAATAGACAATAGGTGCAGGAGGAGGCCATTCGGCCCTTCGAGCCAGCACCACCATTCAATGTGATCATGGCTGATCATTCTCAATCAGTACCCCGTTCCTGCCCTCTCCCCATACCCCCTGACTCCACTATCCTTAAGAGCTCTATCTAGCTCTCTCTTGAAAGCATCCAGAGAATTGGCCTCCAATGCCTTCTGAGGCAGAGAATTCCACAGATTCACAACTCTCTGACTGAAAAAGTTTTTCCTCATCTCCGTTCTAAATGGCCTACCCCTTATTCTTAAACTGTGGCCCCTTGTTCTGGACTCCCCCAACATCGGGAACATGTTTCCTGCCTCTAACGTGTCCAACCCCTTGATAATCTTATACGTTTCGATAAGATCCCCTCTCATCCTTCTAAATTCCAGTGTATACAAGCCTAGTCGCTCCAGTCTTTCAACATAACACAGTCCTGCCGTTCCGGGAATTAACATAGTAAACCTACGCTGCACGTCCTCAATAGCAAGAATATCCTTCCTCAAATTTGGAGACCGAAATTTGGATACTTTTCTTGATCCTATGACCTGGTGACACTTTGCTGATTTATTTTTATATTAGTCGCTTGAACTGTGCACTTTCCTCAATGAAAGAGAAACGGAGGCATTTTCAGTTCAGTTTAGTTTATTGTCCAGTTTAGCAACAGGTAGTGTAAGGAAATAACTGCAGATGCTGGTACAAATCGAAGGTATTTATTCACAAAATGCTGGAGTAACTCAGCAGGTCAGGCAGCATCTCAGGAGAGAAGGAATGGGTGACGTTTCGGGTCCAGACCCTTCTTCAGACTGATGTCGGGGGGGGGGTACAAAGGAAGGATATAGGTGGAGACAGGAAGATAGAGGGCGAACTGGGAAGGGGGAGGGGAAGAGAGAGACAGAGGAACTATCTTAAGTTGGAGAAGTCAATGTTCATACCGCTGGGCTGCAAGCTGCCCAAGCAAAATATGAGGTGCTGTTCCTCCAATTTCCGGTGGGCCTCAGTATGGCACTGGAGGAGGCCCATGACAGAAAGGTCAGACTGGGAGTGGGAGGGGGAGTTGAAGTGCTCAGCCACCGGGAGATCAGGTTGGTTAAGGCGGACTGAGCGAAGGTGTTGGGCGAAACGATCGCCGAGTCTGCGTTCGGTTTTAGCCGATGTAAAGAAGTTGACATCTAGAGCAGCGGATGCAATAGATGAGGTTGGAGGAGGTGCAGGTGAACCTCTGTCTCACCTGGAAAGACTGTTTGCGTCCTTGGATGGAGTTGAGGGGGGAGGTAAAGGGACAGGTGTTTGCATCTCCTGCAGTTGCCAATTTAGTTTATTGTCCCGTGTACCGAGGTACAGTGAGGGGGAGGTACAGTGAAAAAGCTTTTTGTCCCGTGCTAACCAGACAATGCATGATTACAGTCGAGCCATTCACATTGTACAGAAGATGGATCTGGAGCTGAAACATCGCCCAGTCCTTCTATGCTGAGATGCTGCCTGTCCCGCTGAGGTTACTCCAGCATTTTGTGTCCATCTTCTGTGTGAAACGGCATCCGCAGTTCCTTCACACACGTGGTGATATCTGCAGTGCACTTCACCCACCACAGCCACCGGGGACATGTCCTACTGGAAGTACCTGCTCACACACCTTAACCAATATTATTCTGGGCCTTCTTCCAGCCTGCTTTAGTGCCGCTGTGGGAATCTCACGTCCCTCCCCGGCGATGAATTGAAAGCCTGCATTCAACGTGTAGATCAGGCGTTGGAGTTTGTCACGACAAGGAGTGTGTTGTCTGTTTGCTGGCCTGGAGGGCGGGATTGCAGTGGGATGAAGTAATCGTGTGACACCCCCCCCCCCCCCCCCACTCCCCTCCTGCTCCCTCTCCCCCACCCCCACTCCCAAACATGCTTCATCGTCCCACACCTCACGGGTTCACCGTCAGCCCAGATATTTCCGTCGGGTCGCTTTTCACGATGAGGAAGGGTTTATTTTTTGCAAAGTTCGAATCGGTAGTGAAGAAAGGCAACTCAATCTGCAAGTCGAATCGGTAGTAAGGAAAGCAAAAGCAGGGCCAGCAATTATTTCAAGAGGGCTTGTGTACAAAAAAAACAGGGATGCAATGCTGAGGCTCTCTACAAAGGCGCTGGTAAGGCCGCATTTGGTATAAGGCGAGCAATTTTAGGCACCATATCTGAGGAAGGACGTGCTGGCTCTGGGGAGGGTCCAGAGGAGGTTTACAAGAATGGTCTCAGGAATGAGTGGGTTAACCTATGGTGAGCGTTTGTCAGCACTGGGCCTGTACTCGCTGGAGTTTAGAAGAATGAGGGGGGGAGAATGAGGAAGAAACAGACAGCAACATACATTGAAACGTACAGAATAGTGAAAAGCTTGGATAGAGTGGGTGTGGAGAGGATGTTTCCACTAGTGGGAGAGTCTAGGACCAGAGGTCACAGCCTCAGAATTAAACGGCGTTCTTTTAGGAAGGAGATGAGGTGGAATTTCTTTAGTCAGAGGGTGGTGAATCTGTGGAATTCTTTGCCACAGAAGGCTGTGGAGGCCAAGTCAGTGGATATTTTTAAGGCAGAGATAGATAGATTCTTGATTAGTACGGGGTGTCAGAGGTTATGGGGTGAAGGCAGGAGAATGGGGTTGGGAGGGAGAGATAGATCAGCCATGATTGAATGGCAGAGTAGACTTGATGGGCCGAATGGCCTAATTCTACTCATATCACATGACCTTATGACTTTATGACACTTTCATCTTGTGGCCTCTGTAAATTGGCGCATGTGTGTGTTGAGTGGCTGAGAAAGTGGGATAACATAGAACTAGTGTGAACGGGTGATTGATGGTCGACGTGAACTCGATGGACCTGAGGTCCTGTTTCCATGCTGTATCTCTAAACTCTTAACTGGATGGTCCTTTGAGCCTAACTATTTATCCAATTTTTGGGGGTTAAATTGCCCTTGAGACCATTTACTCCATTGAAAATACTATAAGGGCAAGTAAGGAACGATAAGGGTGGTGTGGTGGCGCAGTGGTAGAGTTGCTGCCACACAGGGCTTACAGCGCCAGAGACCCGGGTTCAATCCCGACTACGGGTGCTGTCTGTACGGAGTTTGCACGTTCTCCCCGTGACCTGCATGGGTTTTCTCCGAGATCTTCGGTTTCCTCCCACACTCCAAAGACGTGCAGGTTTGTAGGTAAATTGGCTTGGTATATATGGTAAAAATTGTCCCTAGTGCGTGTAGGATAGTGTTAATGTGCGGGGATCGCTGGTCAGTGCGGACTCGGCGGGCTGAAGGGCCTGTTTCCGCACCGTATCTCTAAACCAAACTGAACTAACTAAAGGCAAGTAGTTGTTGTAAATGTCATACATCACTTTACAGTTTGAGTACACGATGACAACCTTAACTTTAACAGCAAACCCCTCCAGCTTTCAAGTCCTTTTGCTTTCATTTCCTTCATGGGTCTGCATTGGCTTGGAGCACAATTTCTGACATAGCTTGGGTAGTTGGTATCAGCTTTCTCAGTTGAGGTTACTTGCCATATTAATCCTGGTATGCATCTCAGCCACACTCCAATTCCCAGCCAAACTGGTACTGTTTTGACGCCTCAAAGCCCAGAATTGTGCGTGAGCGTCTCACAACGTGGGTGGCGCAGTGCGTAGAGTTGCTGCCTTACAGCGACAGAGACCCGGGTTCGATCCTGACTACGGGCGCTGTCTGTCCGTACGTTCTCTCCGTGGTTTTTCTCCGGGTGCTCCGGGTTTCCATGCACATTCCAAAGATGTACGGGGTTGTAGGTCAATTGGCTTTGGTGTAAAAAAAACCATAAAATGTCCCTAGTGTGTGGGATAATGTTAGTGTACGGGGCAATCACCGGTTGGCGCGGATTCGGTGGATTGAAAGGCCACGCTGTATCTCTACATATAAATCTAAATCTAAAATACGTATGACCGTGTCTCTTAAACTGCCTGTATCTCCCTATCATTCCCCTCTGCCCGACATGCACTGCCTGGGTCTGATGTACAGTTTAATTTATTGAAATTTAATTGTAAATTTCCCCGGTGTGTACAAACCTGTACGTCTTTGGAGTGTGGGAGGAGACCGGAGCACTCTCTTTCACCCAGAGTTGTGAATTCGTGGAATTCTCTGCCACAGAAGGCAGTGAATGAACGAATGAACGAATTAATTAATTAATTAATTGATTGATTAATTAATCAATTGATCGATTAATCAATTGATCGTTCAATCAATCAATCAAACAATCAATCAATCAACCTATCAATCAATCAATCAATCAATCAATCAATCAATCAATCAATCAATCAATTAATTAATAAGTTTATTGGCCAAGTATGCATATACAAGGAATGTGCCTTGGTGCTCCGCTCGCAAATGACAACACAAACATACAGTTAACAATTAAGAATAAAGCATAAACACATCAAAACAATAAGGATACAACATTATGGTCTAAACATGTGGGTGAAAATAAACCAGAGCAAAAAAGAGACTACAGACTTTGGTTATTGAGTAGAACTATCATTCGTGGGAAAAAAAGCTGTTTTTATGTCTGGCTGTGGCTGCTTTGACAGTCCGGAGTCGCCTTCCAGAGGGAAGTGCTTCAAAGAGTTTGTGGCCAGGGTGAGAGGGTCAGAGATGATCTTGCCCGCTCGCTTCCTGGCCCTTGCAGTGTACAGTTCGTCAATGGGGGGAAGGTTGCAGTCAACAACCTTCTCAGCTGTGCGAACGATCCGTTGCAGCCTCCGGATGTCGTGCTTGGTGGCTGAGCCAAACCAGACCATGATGGAGAAGGTGAGGACGGACTCAATGATAGTGGAGGCCAATTCACTGGATGAACTTAAACGAGAGTTAGATAGAGCTCTAGGTGCTAGAGGGATCAAGGGATATGTGGAGAAAGCAGGCACGGGTTACTAATTGTGGATGATCAGCCATGATCACGATGAATGGCGGTGCTGGCTTGAAGGGCACCTATTTTCTATGTTTCTCTGTTTCACCCGGAGGAAACCCACGTGGGTCACGGGGAGAACATACAAACTCCGCACAGACAGCACCCGTAGACCTCTGGCGCTGTGATCCAGCAACTCTACCGCTGCACCATGATAGGGCCATGTGGCCCTTTGGCTTACCGAGTCCACGCTTACCATTGATCGCCCATTCACACTAGTTCCACGCATAGCCTGTGCAGCCCCCTCCATTAAGCCCCCACCCCCTCAGACCCTGCCTTGTGTGGAGCATGGTAGAGGGAAAACAACAACCACCCACATCGTCACACCATCCCACAATTCCCAACGCATTCCTTCCAGCCTATCCACACGTGCATCGTGACCCACGAGTGCCAACGGATGCTTGGGTGGGATGGGAATCTAAGCCGAGGTTTACTTCCCAAAGCCCGGGAATACTGATGTCATTGCAATATCCACAGTCAGTGTTCCCACTACCCTTGGAGTTATGTGTAGGAGTTTGAAGAAGGGTCTCGACCCGAAACGTCACCCATTCCTTCTCTCCGGAGATGCTGCCCGACCCGCTGAGTTACTCCAGCATTTTGTGTCTGCCCTTGGAGTTATGTTAGGAATTATTCCTGAAATAAAACAATAGTTCAGTTGAGTTTAGTTCAGTTTAGTTTATTGTCACGTGCACCAAGGTACAGTGAAAAGCTTATGTTGTGTGCTAAGCAGCCAGCGGAAATAGAATGCATGATTACAATCGAGCCACTCACATTGTACAGCTGCAGAATAATGTTTAGTGCAAGATAAAGTCAGTTAAGTCCAATCAAAGATAGCCCGAGGGTCACCAATGAGGTAGATAGTAGTTCAGCACTGCTCTCTGGTTGTGGTGGGATGGTTCAGTTGCCTGATAACAGCTGGGAAGAAACTGTCCCTGAATCTGGAGGTGTGCGTTTTCACACTTCTGTACCTCTTGCCCGATGGGAGAGGGGAGAAGAGGGAGTGGCCGGGGGGTGAGACTCATCCTTGATGATGCTGCTGGCCTTGCCGAGGCAGCGTGAGGTGTAGACGGAGTCAATGGAAGGGAGGTTGGTTTGTGTGATGGTCTGGGCTGCGTCCACAGTTCTCTGCAATTTCTTGCGGTCTTGGATGGAGCTGTTTCCAAATCAAGCTGTGATGAGCATTAATCCTGTGTGGAGGATTCCAACATTAGGCCACAGTAAAATGCTGGTGAATTCACAGGAATGCAAAAGGTCTAACTCAGACTCCAACTTGAATGTTGCGATTTTAACAGGTAATAAACGAAAGATCGCAGCCAGTGTTCTTGGTAAACGGAGTTCTCTGTTTCACTGAAACTCTATGATTGACACAGACTCCTTGGGAGGAGGGGCCTGTTCCGACGCTGCGTTGTTCTATGTTCTGCAGCACACTATATGTGCATTTTGCTTTAAATACTGAGTCCACAAGGCTACAACCTTCTCAGACAGAAGACGAGGTCCTGTTCCTTGGGCAGACACGGTGGCGCAGCGTTGAAGTCGCTGCCTCACAGCACCAGAGACCCGGGTTCGATCCTGACTACGGGTACCGTTTGTATGGAGTTTGTACGTTCTCCCTGTAAACACGTGGGTATTCTCCGGGTGCTCCGGTTTCCTCCCGTGCTCCAAAAGACGTGCAGGTTTTGTAGGTTAATTGGCTTCTGTAAATTGTCCTAGTGTGTCGGATAGTTGTGTCCATTGTGGGTCCCTTGTGCATGGACGATCGCGGGTCGGTGTGGACTCGGTGGGGCTGAAAGGCCTGTTTCCATGCGCTACCTCTAAACTAAACTAAACTAAAACTAAATGATTCTGCAGACGGTGAAGAAGTTCCATTTTCACCATTTACTTGGACTTCTCGGGAATGATATTTAAGTGTAAATTACACTTACATGTAATCTGTTTTTTAGATTTAGAGATACAGCGCGGAAACAGGCCCTTCGGCCCACCGGGTCCGCGCCGCCCAGCGATCCCCACACATTAACACTATCCTACACACACTGGGGACAATTTTTACATTTGCCCAGCCGTTTAACCTACATACCTGTACGTCTTTGGAGTGTGGGCGGAAACCGAAGATCGCGGAGAAAACCCACGCAGGTCACGGGGAGAGAACGTACAAACTCCGTACAGACGGCGCCCGTAGTCAGGATCGAACCTGAGTCTCCGGCGCTGCATTCGCTGTAAGGCAGCAACTCTACCGCTGCACCACCGTGCCACCCGTGTTGTTGCCAGGAGCTGCCTGCCGGGCATTTTATGGCTTTCAAAGCATGCCGAAGTAATACCATGCAACCTCCAGTGTGAGAGGATCAGTGAAGAAGGTTCCCGACCCGAAACGTCACCCATTCCTTTCCTCCAGAGATGCTGCCCGTCCCGCTGAGTTACTCCAGCTTTTTGTGTCTACTTTCGGTGTAAACCGTCATCCACAGTTCCTTCCCTGTCTGTGATCTTTCATTTATTACCTGTTCAAATTTCAACATTCAAGTTGGAGTCTGAGTTAGGCTTGTATTCACTGGAGAGTTTAGAAGGATGAGAGGGGATCTTATAGAAACATATAAAATTATAAAGGGACTGGACAAGCTAGATGCAGGAAAAATGTTCCCAATGTTGGGCGAGTCCAGAACCAGGGGCCACAGTCTTAGAATAAAGGGGAAGCCATTTAAAACTGAGGTGAGAAGGAACCTTTTTCACCCAGAGAGCTGTGAATTTGTGGAATTCTCTGCCACAGAGGGCAGTGGAGGCCAAATCACTGGATGGATTTAAGAGAGAGTTAGATAGAGCTCTAGGGGCTAGTGGAATCAAGGGATATGGGGAGAAGGCAGGCACGGGTTACTGATTGTGGACGATCAGCCATGATCACAATGAATGGTGGTGCTGGCTCGAAGGGCTGAATGGCCTCCTAATGCACCTATTTTCTATGTTTCTATGCTTCTATGTTTCCTACTCGGTAAATGAGTCCTGTTTTTCTCCCTGGTAGCAAAGTATTCCCTGCAACTCATGCAGAAAGTGGCGTGAAAATTTCAGAAGGTACAAGACAAAAGTGTGCCGAATTTCTGCCTTCCCTCTGTGAAGATAATTAGTCGGTAGAAAGAGTGAACTGTATCAAGCCTGACTGTCAAAATAAATAGACAGCTCCTGTGTAAATATTTCTTTTGATTCTGCTTCTGTACACTGGCACGGTCGTTCAAGTCATGTTTAGGAAGGGAACTGCAGTTGCTGGTTTAAACCCACGATGGACACAAAATGCTGGAGTTTTGAACGTTCTCCCCGTGACCGCGTGGGTTCCTCTCCGGGTGCTCTGGTTTCCGCCCACACTCCAAAGACGTACAGGTTTGTAGGTTAATTGGCTTCGGTAAAAATTGTCAACTGTCCTATAGTGTGTGTAGGGTGACGCTCGTATACGGGGTCATCGCTGGTCGGCACGGACTCGATGGGCCGAAGGGCCTGTTCTCGAAACTAAATTAAACTAGGTTAAAAGTGCAAGATGTTGCACGTTAGACAAGGAAAGAACACAGTTCATGGAAGGGCCTGTAAGACCAATAATGTGTGCTCCGATGTTGGAGTCCAAGTCCATAACTCCATGGAAGTAGCAATTCAAGAGGGGGGGTAAAAACAGCTTATTAGAACGTTGGTTCTGCCCAGTCACACCCCACAGTGCTTCTTGAAAAGCAACAACCCATCTCAACGCATTGGCCAGGAACTGCAGATGCCGGTTTAAACCGAAGATAGACTCAAAGTGCTGGAGTAACTCAGCGGGACAGGCAGCATCCCCGGAGAAAGGAAGAGGTGACGTTTCGGGTCGAGAGCCTTCTTCAGACACTTCCAGTCTTCCTTCCCTCCAGAGATGCTGTCTGGGCCCGCTGAGTTACTCCAGCTTTTTGTGTCTATCTTCGGTGTGGTATGGTGTACTTTATGGTATGGAGTGGGCTGAACTTGGTACGAGCTTGTAGGTGGACACAAGGTGCTGGAGAACTCAGCGGGGCAGCAGAGAAGGAATGGGTCGAGACTGAAGAAGGGTCTCGACCCAAAATGTCGCCCATTCCTTCTCTCGGAGATGCTGCCTGTCCCATTCAATTCATGTGCTCAGTTTATGTCCTACTTCCACTCGAGAGCCTCCTGATTTTATTCTTAATTCCAAATTGTTTAATCGGCCACAAGGCTTAGTTGCAGCTTTTGAAGAGTCTGTATCTCATTAGGTTGATAACACGAAGGCAATGCAGTTGAGTTAATTTAATTTCTGAGCTCCATTTGTCCAAGATTAAAGTGGTAATAATTAAAGACAGTCGTGACGTTTCGAACGGCTTTGTTGTTGCAAGTTGAAGATGAAGGCCACTGCTTCACTGATTTGATCTCCCCTTCCAAGAATGTTAACCTGTTAACAGCCGCAGTGAGTTCTGAAGACAGACTATAACCAGCTGGAATAACTGGAGTACGGGCGACTCAGTGACGCAGCGCCGGAGACCCGGGTTCCATCCCGACTACGGGCGCTGTCTGTACGGAGTTTGTACCTTCTCCCCGTGACCTGCGTGGGTTTTCTCCGAGATCTTCGGTTTCCTCCCACACTCCAAAATCGTGCAGGTCTGTAGGTTAATCGGCCTGGTGTAAATGTAAAATTGTCCCTTGTGGGCGTGTAGTGTGGCGTTCATGTGCGGGGATCGCTGGTCGGTGCGGACCCGGTGGGCCGAAGGGCCTGTTTCCGCGCTGTATCTCTAAACTAAACTAAACTGGACTCAGCGGGTCAGGCAGCATCTCTGGAGAAAAGAAATAGGTGACGTTTCAGGTCGTGAACCCTTCTTCAGACTGAGATGCAGGGGAAAGGGAAACTAGAGGTATGGACGATACTTTGGACAAATGAATGGAAGATAAGCAAAAAAACAACAATAATCAAGGAATGTGT
>NC_135964.1:50576720-50648640 GCF_053455715.1 Rhinoraja longicauda | reverse complement strand
ACCAGAGACTACTGTCTACCAGAGACTACTGGTGACTGACCAGAGATTTTTTTTTAGATTTAGAGATTTAGAGATACAGCGCAGAAACAGGCCCTACGGCCCACCGGGTCCGTGCCGCCCAGCGATCCACGCACATTAACACTATCCTACACACACTATGGACAATTTTTACATTTGCCCCAGCCAATTAACCTACAAACCTGTACGTCTGTGGAATGTGGGAGAAAACCGAAGATCTCGGAGAAAACCCACGCAGGTCACGGGGAGAACGTACAAACTCCGTACAGACGGCGCCCGTAGTCAGGATCGAACCTGAGTCTCTGGCGCTGCATTCACTGTAAGGCAGCAACTCTACCGCTGCGCCACCGTGACCCTCGGACTATCCTTGTTCGGACTTTGCTTTGCTTGCTACCTTGCACTAAACGTTATTCTCTTATCATGTATCTGTTCACTGTGAATAGACAATAGACAATAGACAATAGGTGCAGGAGGAGGCCATTCGGCCCTTCGAGCCAGCACCGCCATTCAATGTGATCATGGCCGATCATTCTCAATCAGTACCCCGTTCCTGCCTTCTCCCCATACCCCCTGACTCCGCTATCCTTAAGAGCTCTATCCAGCTCTCTCTTGAATGCATTCAGAGAATTGGCCTCCACTGCCTTCTGAGGCAGAGAATTCCACAGTTTCACAACTCTCTGACTGAAAAAGTTTTTCCTCATCTCTGTTCTAAATGGCCTACCCCTTATTCTTAAACTGTGGCCCCTTGTTCTGGACTCCCCCAACATTGGGAACATGTTTCCTGAATGGCACAATTGCAATCATGTATTGTCTTTCCGCTGACTGGAAAGCACCCCAGCCATGATCATATTGAATGGCGGTGCAGGCTCGAAGGGCCGAATGGCCTACTCCTGCACCTATTTTCTATGTTTCTATGTTACACGTGACAATAAACTAGACTGAACTGAACTGACCAGGTGGGTTTTCCGTAGGAGCTTCAGTTTCCTCCCACACTCCAAAGACATGCAGGTTTGCTGGAAAGTTGGCTTGGTAAAATTGTCCCTAGTGTGTGCAGGATAGTACTAGTGTGGAGGGATCACTGTCAATAGTCAATAGTCGTTTATTTGTCACATACACATTAATGTGTAGTGAAATGAAACATTTTACCCGCAGTTGAAACACTAAGACCAATAAGAATAATCAATAAAAATGCAATAACACATACAATCATACACTAACACCAAACAAAAGAAACATCCATCACAGTGAGTTTCCTCCAGTCCCTTCTCACTGTGATGGAAGGCCACAATGTCTTTTCTCTTCCCCTGCCGTCTCTCCCGAGGTCAGGCTGTTGAACTTGCCATGTCGGGGCGGTCGGGGCTCCCGACATTGGAGCCCCCGCTGGGCGGTGAAAGGTCCGCGGCGGGCCCATCCAAACCCCGCGATTCGGGGCGGGCGAACACGCTGCCTCTGCCGCTGCCGGAGCTCCCGATATCGACCCCCACCCAGGGGCCTGCGGGCTTCCGACGTCCACGCGGCCCGCGCCGGAGCCTCCGGAGACGAGTCGCAGCCGCTCCCGCAGCATCCGCAGGCAGCCAGCGCGTGCAGGTGGTGAGTCCGGGCCGCGGGCTCTGCGAACCAGAGCCCCAGGTGGTCCCAGGTGCATGGCCGGTGGTAGGCCGCAGCGGGAACGGAGACACGACACAGAAACAAGTTCGTGTCTCCGTTCGGGAGAGAGAATTTTACAGTTCCCGTTCCCCCCCACCCCCCCCAAACATAACATACAAACACTACACCATATTAAAACTACAACTCATACAAAAACAACAAAAAACACAAAAGACAGACGGACTGCAGGCAAGCCGCAGCTGCGACGGCAGCGCTGGTCGTTGCGATTTGGTGGGCCATAGTTTCTGCGCTGTATCTTTAAACTAAACAAAAAATTACAGGTCCCTAACCCGTAGAGTGTTGCTTTGCAAAGGAAGTCTGCCTCAAAGTGTTAACAAATAACAATCAAAACCACACAGCAGTAGTTTATAAGACTGAGCCTCAGATTAGTAGGGATTAGTTAGAGGCAAACTGCATCAATGTGGTTAAGACACCCTTAGTTTATCAAGTGAGAGAAAAATGAGTAGAGATATATACAAGTTGGTGAGGGCTAATGAAGCAGACATTTGAAAATGTGAGGACGTAACAGAGGGCGGTCACGGTGGCACAGCGGTAGAGTTGCTGCCTGTCAGCCAACGCAGCGCCGGAGACCGGGGTTCGATCCCGACTACGGGCGCTGTCTGTACGGAGTTTGTACGTTCTCCCCGTGACCTGCGTGGGTTTTCTCCTAGATCTTCGGTTTCCTCCCACACTCCAAAGACGTACAAGGTTTGTAGGTTAATTGGCTTGGTAAATGTAAAAAAATGTCCCCAGTGGGTGTAGGAAAGTGTTAATACGCGGGGATTGTCGGTCGGCACGGGCTAGGTGGACCGAAGGGCCTGTTTCTGCGCTGCATCTCTAAAAAAAAAGTGGTACAGCTTGTCGAGTCATAGAGTCATACAGTGTGGAAACAGGCCCTTCGGCCCACCGAGTCCGCACTGAACAACGATCATCCTGTACACTAGCACTATCCGACTCATTAGGGACAATTTACAATTTACCGAAGCCAATTAGCCTACAAACCTGCATGTCTTTGGAGTGTGGAGGAAACTGGAGCGCCCGGAATCAGGATCGAACCCGGGTCCCTGGCGCTGTAAGGCAGCAACTCTACCGCTGCGCCACCGTGCCACCCCTGCCTGCATTTGGCCCATAATCCTTCTAAACCTGTCCTATCCATGTACCTGTCTGAATGTTTCTTAAACATTGCGATAGTCCCAGCCTCAACTACCTCCTCCGGCAGCTCGTTCCACACACCCACCACCTATTGCGTGGAAAAAGCTACCCGTTAGGTTCCTATTAAATCTTTCTCCCCTCATCTTAAACCTCTGTCTTCTGGTTCTCTGGTGTGAGTCACTGCCTCACAGCAAGCCGGGTTCGAGTTTGAACTCGGGTGCTGCCTGTGCGGAGTTTGCATGTTCTCCCTGTGACCACGTGGGTTTCCTCTGGGCGCTCCGGTTTCCTCCCACATCCCAAAGACGTGCGGTAGGTTAATCGGCACTCTGTAAATTGCCCCTCGTGTGAAGGGAGTGGATGAGAGGGTGGGATAACAGAATGCGGGGAGGTTGTTTCACCAGGTTGGCATGGGGTGGGGCTAGACCAAATGGTCATGGTCTCAGCGTGGTGGACAGGAACCTTAGGACCAAGATGAGGATCAAACGGAAGCAGGGAGAGCAAGGAAACAGGCCCTTCAGCCCAACGCTGACCAACATGCCCCATCTACTTATTATCTGAATGGTGTTATTATCCGAATGGTGTCAAGTTAGGAAAAGGGGACGCACAACGAGATCTGGGTGTCCTAGTGCATCAGTCACTGAAAGGAAGCATGCAGGTACAGCAGGCAGTGAAGAAAGCCAATGGAATGTTGGCCTTCATAACAAGAGGAGTCGAGTAAAGGAGCAAAGAGGTCCTTCTGCAGTTACACAGGGCCCTAGTGAGACTGCACCTGGAGTACTGTGTGCAGTTTTGGTCTCCAAATTTGAGAAAAGATATTCTTGCTATTGAGGGCGTGCAGCGTAAGTTTACTAGGTTAATTCCCAGAATGGTGGGACTGTCATATGTTGAAAGACTGGAGCGACTAGGCTTGTATACACTGGAATTTAAAAGGATGAGAGGGGATCTTATCGAAACATATAAGATTATTAAGGGGTTGGACACGTTAGAGGCAGGAAACATGTTCCCAATGTTGGGGGAGTCCAGAACCAGGGGCCACAGTTTAAGAATAAGGGGTAGGCCATTTAGAACGGAGTTGATGAAAAACCTTTTCTGTCAGAGAGTTGTAAATCTGTGAAATTCTCTGCCTCAGAAGGCAGTGGAGGCCAATTCTCTGAATGCATTCAAGAGAGAGCTGGATAGAGCTCTTAAGGATAACGGAATCAGGGGGTATGGGGAGAGGGCAGGAACGGGGTACTGATTGAGAATGATCAGCCATGATCACATTGAATGGCGGTGCTGGCTCGAAGGGCCGAATGGCTTCCTCCTGCACCTATTGTCTATTGTCTATTGTCTACTCTAGCCCCACCTGCCTGCGTTTGGCCCATTTCCCTCGAAACCTGAACTAGCCATGTACCTGTCCAAATGTTTTGTTAATGTTGTGATAGTACCTGTCTGCATGTTCTCCAAATAAGGTCGTAAGGTCATAACTGATAGGAGCAGAATTAGGCCATTCGGCCCATCAGATCGTGGCTGATCTATCTTAACCCTCCTAACCCCATTCTCCCACCTTCTCCCCATAACCTTTTGACACCCGTGAACCACTGAGGTTCCTCTAGGTGCTCCGGTTTCCCTCCCACATACCAGGTTGGCGGTTAAACGGCTCGGTACATGATCCTTAGTTTGTAGGCGGGTGGCAGAATCTAGGAGGAGTGGGGAAAAATAATGAGATTAGTGTAGGACTCAGCGCACAAATACCTCGGAGTTTACCAGGACGGTAAACTGGACTGGTCAAGCCACGCTGAGGCCCTGTACGAGAGGTGGACAGAGATGGCTGTGCCTTTTGAGAAGATCCTGCAGATGTTCCACCGATTGGCGGCGGCCGGCGCCATCTTCCCCGCTGCCGTGCGCCGGGACAGCAGGGGGCGTAGACCGCGGACGCCAAACAGGATCAACAAGCTCGTCGGGAAGGCCGGCTCCGTCCTGGGGGCGGAGTTGGAGTTGGATTCGCGGGAGGTGGTCTCGGAGTGGAGGATGCTCCTGGACAATACGGCTCACCCCCTCCGTGACAGTAGGCATGCAGGTGCAGCAGGCAGTGAAGAAAGCGAATGGTATGTTGGCATTCATAGCGAGGGGATTTGAGTATAGGAGTAGGGAGGTTCTGCTGCAGTTGTACAGGGCATTGGTGAGACCACACCTGGAGTACTGCGTACAGTTTAGGTCTCCTAATCTGAGGAAAGACATTCTTGCCATAGAGGGAGTACAGAGAAGGTTCACCAGATTGATTCCTGGGATGGCAGGACTTTCATATGAAGAAAGACTGGATAGACTCGGCTTGTACTCGCTGGAATTTAGAAGATTGAGGGGGGATCTTATAGAAACTTACAAAATTCTTAAGGGGTTGGACAGGCTAGATGCAGGAAGATTGTTCCCGATGTTGGGGAAGTCCAGAACAAGAGGGTCACAGTTTAAGGATAAGGGGGAAGTCTTTTAGGACCGAGATGAGAACGTTTTTTTCCACACAGAGTGGTGAATCTGTGGAATTCTCTGCCACAGAAGGTAGTTGAGGCCAGTTCATTGGCTATATTTAAGAGGGAGTTAGATGTGGCCCTTGTGGCTAAAGGGATCAGGGGGTATGGAGAAACATAGAAACATAGAAACATAGAAATTAGGTGCAGGAGTAGGCCATTCGGCCCTTCGAGCCTGCACCGCCATTCAATACGATCATGGCTGCTCATCCAGCTCAGTAGCCTGTACCTGCCTTCTCTCCATACCCCCTGATCCCTTTAGCAAAAGAGAGAAGGCAGGTACGGGATACTGAGTTGGATGATCAGCCATGATCATATTGAATGGCGGTGCTAGCTCGAAGGGCCGAATGGCCTACTCCTGCACCTATTTTCTATGTTTCTATGTTTCTATGTGACACACACTGGCCAACCTGAGGAGCACCTTCAGCAACAGACTGGTCCCACCAAGATGCGGCATGGAACGCCACAGGAGATCCTTCTTCCTTGTGGCTATCAAACTGCACAACTCCTCTCCCCCCCCCCCCGTCGTGGGGTAGACTGAGACTGACATCCCTCCCCCCTCCCCTCCCCCCTCCGCAATCTTTACACATCCCCAATCCTTTCCACTCGTTACTTTAATTGCATGTTTCATGTATCTTGCTGGAGTAACTCAGAGGGTCAGGCACCATCTCTGGAGAGATGGAATAGGTGACGTTTCGGGTCGAGACCCTTCTTCAGACTGATGTCAGGGGAGGGGGGGCGGGACAGAGATACAATGTAGTCGGAGACAGGAAGACTGGCGGGAGAACTGGGAAGGGGGAGGGGATGGGGAGAGAGGGAAAGCAAGGGTTAATTGAAGTTAGAGAAGTCAATGTTCATACCGCTGGGGGTGTAAGCTGCCCAAGCGAAATATGAGGTGCTGTTCCTCCAATTTGCGCTGGGCCTCACTCTGACAATGGAGGAGGCCCAGGACAGAAAGGTCAGATTGGGAGTGGGAGGGGGAATTGAAGTGCTGAGCCACCGGGAGATCAGGTAGGTTCAGACGGACTGAGCGGAGGTGTTCAGCTAAACAATCGCCGAGCCTGCGCGCGGTCTCGCCGATGTAGAGACGTTGCCACCTGGAACAGCGGATCAATTTCCCGCCTGGGATAAAAATTCTGTCGTATCGTGTCGTCTGGTAAACGTGTGGTGAATGGTCGGTGTGGGCTCTGTCTCTATGGTGCATGACCCTGACTCTAATGTACGCCCAGTGCTGTGAGCTAGGTCAGGTTCAGTTCATGTCAAAACTAGTGCCTTTCCAACACAAACTACAGATAATTAGATAATTTCCTTCTCAATCAAACTTGACAACATTGCCTTGGGTAACGGATTGATTTCATGCCCATAAATCAGATGCAATGAACCTCCAGTGCCTTTCAATAGACAATAGACAATAGGTGCAGGAGGAGGCCATTCAGCCCTTCGAGCCAGCACCGCCATTCAATGTGATCATGGCTGATCATTCTCAATCAGTACCCCGTTCCTGCCTTCTCCCCATACCTTTCCCCTCAATAAATGCCCTGTCTTTTAATTGGAATTGGCGCAGCGGTAGAGTTGCAGCGCCGGAGACAAGGGTTCGATCCCGACTACGGGCGCCGTCTGTACGGAGTTTGTACGTTCTCCCCATGACCTGCGTGGGTTTTCTCCGAGATCTTCGGTTTCCTCCCACACTCCAAAGACGTGCAGGTTTGTAGGTTAATCGGCATGGTGTAAATGTAAAAATTGGCCCAAGTGGGTGTAGGATAGTGTTAATGTGCGGGGATCGCTGGTCGGCGCGGACTCGGTGGGCCGAAGGGCCTGTTTCCGCGCTCTATCTCTAAACTAAATTAAATTTGCTATCATTCTCAGCTTTAATAGATTATTTACTAAGTAATGTGTAGGAAAGAACTGCAGATGCTGGTTTAAACCGAAGTTAAACACAAAAAACTGGAGCAACTCAGCGGGACAGGCAGCATCTCTGGAGAGAAGGAATGGGCAACGTTTCAGGCCGAGACCCTTCTTCAGACTGAGAAGCCGGGGAAAGCAAAACAGGACCCAACCCGGGTTTCTGGCGCTGTCAGGCAGCTACTCTATCACTGCACCACCGTGCCGCCCTTAACAAGTTGTGTAAAGGTTGCCTGAGTCTATCTATTTCTTTAGTTTGGTTTGGTTTAGTTTAGTTTAGTTTAGAAGCATAGAAAATAGGTACAGGAGGAGGCCATTTGGCCCTTCGAGCCAGCACCGCCATTCATTGTGATCGTGGCTGATCATCCACAATCAGTAACCCGTGCCTGCCTTCTCCCCGTACCCCTTGATTCCGCTAGCCCCTAGAGCTCGATCTAACTCTCTTTTAAATTCATCCAGTGAATTGGATGTTTAGTTTAGTTGAGTTTTAGATTTTTTTTTAGATTTTATAATTTTTTTTGATTTAGAGATACAGCGCGGAAACAGGCCTTTCGGCCCACCGAGCCCGTGCCGCCCAGCGATCCCCGCACACTAACGCTATCCTACACCCACTAGGGACAATTTTTACATTTGCCCGGCCAATTAACCTA
This sequence comes from Rhinoraja longicauda, assembly GCF_053455715.1. Taxonomy (NCBI): domain Eukaryota; kingdom Metazoa; phylum Chordata; class Chondrichthyes; order Rajiformes; family Arhynchobatidae; genus Rhinoraja; species Rhinoraja longicauda. The sequence goes on along the minus strand of NC_135964.1, from coordinate 50,640,767 downwards.
CAAACCTGCACGTCTTTGGAGTGTGGGAGGAAACCGAAGATCTCGGAGAAAACCCACGCAGGTCACGGGGAGAACGTACAAACTCCGTACAGATGGCGCCCGTAGTCAGGATCGAACCTGAGTCTCCGGCGCTGCATTCGCTGTAAGGCGGCAACTCTACCGCTGCGCCACCGTGCCGCCCGTTTATTGTCCAATTGTTTAGTTTAATTTAGTGTCATGTGTAAAAGCTTTAAGTAAGGCAGTATTTCTATTGCTGCACCACCGTGGAACCTTAATCAATCTACAATTTAATTATATGGCTTCGGTAAAGGTGATGGTGATTGTCGTAAAAATCAACTCGATCCACAAACGATCATCAAGGGAGGAAAAATGACACCAGATCCCATTCAATGTGGGAACCTCATAAATGAACGAACAGGTCACTAAATTCACAAGCTAAATAGAAATCGATACTAAACTCTGACCTTGCCAGCAACTTTCACATTTCATGAAGCTTTTTCGGACCAACTCACATTCGACTCTTGTCTCTCCCTCCACACAAAAGGAATGTTCAATAGGCTGGGCCTGAAATTGCTGAGATCAGCAACAGGAACGAGTGTTAAAAGTCACTTCATCACTAAAACTGCGAGACGCGTGCACATGGAACTTTTTTTTCAAGTGTACTATAAATAGCACCATTTTCTTTGGTCCTTTTTTGGTTAGAAGCATAGAAGCGTAGAAAAAATAGGTGCAGGAGTAGGCCATTCGGCCCTTCCAACCAGCACAGCCATTCAATATGATCATGGTTGACCATCCAAAATCAGTACCCCGTTCCTGCCTTCTCCCCATATCCCCTGATTCCTTTAGCCCTCAGAGCTAAATCCAACTCCCTCTTGAAAGCACATTAGTTTAGCGCGGAAACAGGCCCTTCGGCCTACCGAGTCCGCGCCCACCAGCGAGCTCAATCCCACACGCACTAAGGACAATTTACAATCTGCAGAAGCCCAGTAGCCTACAAACCTACACATCTTTAGAGTGTGGGATTTTAGACTTACTTTAGAATTTGTTAGATACGGCGTGTGCAAGGAAAGCAGGGCACCCAGAGGAAACCCACGCAGTCCCAGGGAGAACGCGCAAACTCCGTACAGACAGCACCCGCAGTCAGGATCGAACTTGGGTTTCTGGCGCTGTAAGGCAACAACTCTATCATTGTGCCACGCTTAAAAAGTTGTGTAAAAGTTGCCTTAGTCTGTCTCTTTCTTTAGTTTAGTTTAGTTTAGTTTAGTTTAGTTTAGTTTAGTTTAGTTTAGTTTAGTTTAGTTTAGTTTAGTTTAGTTTAGTTTAGTTGAGGCCATTTAAAACTGAGTCGAGAAGGAACTTTTTCACCCAGACAGTTGTGAATTAGTGGAATTCTCTGCCACAGAGGGCAGTGGAGGCCAAATCACTGGATGAATTTAAAAGAGAGTTAGATAGAGCTCTAGGGGCTAGCGGAATCAAGGGATATGGGGAGAAGGCAGGCATGGGTTACTGATTGTGGATGATCAGCCGTGATCACAATGAATGGCGGTGCTGGCTCGAAGGGCCGAATGGCCTCCTCCTGCACCTATTTTCTATGTTTCTATGTTTAGTTTAGTTTGGCTTAGCTTAATTTAGTTGAGTTTATTGTCACGTGTACCGAGGTACAGTGAAAAGCTTTTTTTGCTGTGCGCTATCCAGCCAGCGGAAAGAAATTCTGCTTTGCAGCATCAAATTTGTTTAAACAATAAAGTAAATTTGTTTGTTCGTTTAGACCCTTGCAATGTCTTAGATGGTGAATGAGTGGCGATATCAAGGTATGGTTTCAGACGGCTGATTAATTAACGCATGAAACTTAGACTCCGTGCCTGGATTGGAATATCTCCCAACTTGACTCGTCAACAGAGAGACACTTTTTCGATTCAAGTGAGACAGGACTTGCTGGAGGAGATTAAAAAACACCAAAGCCACCAGATTTCCAGGCAAGCTACCTGTCAAATACAAGAAGACAGCTGAGGGATTGGTTTACAATGTCTACTGCACTAGGGCTGATAAATCAGAAGGGATGAAGGTTAATAAGGTATCAAACCTTGCAGGTCATATGTGCAACAATTCTTAAATTACAGAAGCCACATATCTGACAGACTAATCTTTCAAAGAGTCATCACAGGGATTGATGGTCTTCTGCGCTGAATATATATTTTTAATCCTCTATCGTTCTGTCTAACATGGAGTGTTTGTGTCACTCGATGAGAGAGGAGGGGGAAGAGAGAGGGGGGGAGAGAGAGAGGGGGAGAGAGGGGGAGAGAGGGGGGAGAGAGAGGGGGAGAGATGGGGGAGATAGGAGGGGAGATAGGGGGGAAGAGTGGGGGGAGAGGGGGGGAGAGGGGGGGAGAGAGAAGGGGGGAGAGAGAGGGGGAGAGATGGGGAGACAGAGGGGAGAGAGGGGGAGAGATGGGGGAGATAGGAGGGGAGATAGGGGGGAAGAGTGGGGGGAGAGGGGGGGAGAGAGAAGGGGGGAGAGAGAGGAGGAGAGATGGGGAGAGAGAGGGGGAGAGAGAGGGGGAGAGAGGGGGGAGAGAGGGGGGGAAAGAGGGAGAGAGGGGGAGAGAGAGGGGGAGAGAGGGGGAGAGGGGGAGAGAGGGGGTAGAGGGGGGAATAGAGAGCGACTGAGAGTGAGAGAGCGTGTACGTGCGTGTGTGCGTGTGTGTACAATGCCCTTGCAATATGAGAGTGCAGATTGCGTGCATGTGCCTGTTTGACTGAGTGATATTTCCAGCCGGCAATTTGGGGGAATACATCGGCGGAGATGTAACCAAGTCATGGAAGATCAGACTACAGATGAAATGTAACAGCTGGAATACATTGCTTGACCCCAAGAACTATAGTCAACAAATGTACCATATTCCCAAGTACCCTATACCATTTCTTGATTAGAGAGAAATGGCATTTTAATTTTTGAAATATGTTTTTTGGCATCCGCACTTTTCAGAACAAGGGCCGTGCGTGCATGCGTGTTACGATCGACCCGGCTTCCTGACGATAATACTGAGCCAGTCGTTATTTGAGAATATTTTAGTTTAGTCGAGAGATAGAGAGGGGAAACAGGCCCTTCGGCCCACCGAGTCCGTGCCGCCCGGCGAACCTCGCGCTACTAACACTACCCTGCGCACACACACACACACAAGGGACAATTTCACACTTACACCAAGCCAATCAACCTACAAACCTGAGGTATTTATTCACAAAATGCGGGTCAGGCAGCATCTCAGGACAATAGACAATAGACAATAGGTGCAGGAGGAGGCCATTCGGCCCATCGAGCCAGCACCACCATTCAATGTGATCATGGCTGATCATTCTCAATCAGTACCCCGTTCCTGCCTTCTCCCCATACCCCCTGACTCCGCTATCCTTAAGAGCTCTATCCAGCTCTCTCTTGAATGCATTCAGAGAATTGGCCTCCACTGCCTTCTGAGGCAGAGAATTCCCCAGATTCACAACTCTCTGACTGAAAAAGTTTTTCCTCATCTCAGTTCTAAATGGCCTACCCCTTATTCTTAAACTGTGGCCCCTTGTTCTGGACTCCCCCAACATTGGGAACATGTTCCCTGCCTCTAACGTGTCCAACCCCTTAATAATCTAATACGTTTCGATAAGATCTCCTCTCATCCTTCTAAATTCCAGTGTATACAAGCCTAGTCGCTCCAGTCTTTCAACATATGACAGTCCCGCCATTCCGGGAATTAACCTAGTAAGGAGAGAAGGAATGGGTGACGTTTCGGGTCGAGACCCTTCTTCAGACTGAACCAATCAACCTACAAGCCTGTACGTCTCGCGGAGCGCGGGGGGGGAAACCGGAGCGCCCGGAGAAAACCCACGGGGAGAACGTACACAACCTCCGTACAGACAGCGCCCGTGGTCAGGATCGAACCCGGGTCTCTGGCGCTGCGCCACCGCGCCGTTCCTTGGATCATTTGTTTTAGAGCGAACTTTTCAGCATGAGGGCCACATTATATATCGGGCACATTTTTAGGAAAAAAATAAAGAAATGTCAGTTTTATAAACTTAATGAGGTTTGTATGGCAACAAATAAATAATATTCAATTTTGTAAAAAGAGCTTGAAATATTGAAATATATATATATATATATATATATATATACACCGTCGGTATACAATTATTTATAAAACAGAATTAAGACCGCTGTCTTTGAGGATAGTATTGTGCAGGCGGAGCAAAAGATTGTCACTATGGAGAAGCACAAACTTCTTGTGTTGTCGACGAACACACTGTAAGACCTGGAAGCCGAGTGAGTACTTGTCCATTCACTGGCAACACCGCCAAACTAAAGGAAGAAAGACGCGGCCCTTTTTTTGTTCTTTCGAGGAGCTCTCTTGAAACCTGGCGTCATTTAAAGGCAGTCAGCCTCAGCGACGAGCCTCGGCAAATTACTGGGGGGGAAAAACCGCAGCAGGTGAGATCGTCTCTTCGGCTGTCGAGGAGAATAGACAATAGACAATAGGTGCAGGAGGAGGCCATTCGGCCCTTCGAGCCAGCACCGCCATTCAATGTGATCATGGCTGATCATTCTCAATCAGTACCCCGTTCCTGCCTTCTCCCCATACCCCCTGACTCCGCTATCCTTAACAGCTCTATCCAGCTCTCTCTTGAATGCATTCAGAGAATTGGCCTCCACTGCCTTCTGAGGCAGAGAATTCCACAGATTCAGAACTCTCTGACTGAAAAAGTTTTTCCTCATCTCCGTTCTAAATGGCCTACCCCTTATTCTTAAACTGTGTGTGGCCCCTTGTTCTGGACTCCCCCAACATTGGGAACATGTTTCCTGCCTCTAACGTGTCCAACCCCCTAATAATCTTATATGTTTCGATAAGATCCCCTCTCATCCTTCAAAATTCCAGTGTATACAAGCCGAGTCGCTCCAGTCTTTCAACATGTGACAGTCTTGCCATTCCGGGAATTAACCTAGTAAACCTACGCTGCATGATCTCACATGAGCATTGAGCAAGCAACATGAGCAATGATAATAGGTGGTAAGGCACACCAGGGCTCTTCACGGTATCATCGTTACACAAAATCTGACACGGCCTACACATTAAAGAGACATGGATGCATGTGTGGAAAAGCATTGTCAAAGAATTAGATCTCAGGGAGAGACTTAAAGACAGGCAACAAGGAAAAAACATGGATCGGTTACAGGTTGCGAGAAAGGTTTGTGCATGTAGCCCAGTCCATCACACAGACTGGACTCACCACCAAACAACGTAGAAACGTGGAAACACAGAAAATAGACGCAAGAGTAGGCCATTCGGCCCTTCTAGCCAGCACCGCCATTCAACATGATCATGGCTGATCATCCAGAATCAGTACCCCATTCCCGCTTTCTTCCCACGTCCCTTGATTCCTTCCGTTAGCCCTGAGAGCTATATCTGACTCTCTCCTGAATACACCCAGTGAATTGGCCTCCACTGCCTTCTGTGGCAGAGAATTCCACAGATTCACAACTCTCTGTGTGAAAAAGTTTTTCCTCATCTCAGTCCTAAATGGCCAACCCCTTATTCTTAAACTGTGACCTGCTGCAGATGCTGGTTTATACCAAAGGTAGACAGAGTGCTGGAGTAACTCAGCAGGTCATGGCAGCATCTCTGGAGAACATGGATAGGTGACGTTTCACAGAGTGCATTCAAGAGAGAGCTAGATAGAGCACTTAAGGATAGCGGAGTCAGGGGGTATGGGGAGAAGGCAGGAACGGGGTACTGATTGAGAATGATCGGCCATGATCACAATGAATGGCGGTGCTGGCTCGAAGGGCCGTATGGCCTCCTCCTGCACCTATTGTCTATTGTCTATTGTCTATTGTCTATTGATGGTTTAAATTGAAGGTAGACACAAAATGCTGGAGTTACTCAGCGGGTCAGGCAGCATCTCTGGAGAGAAGGAATGGGTGACGTCTCGAGTCGAGACACTTCATCAGACCCGAAACGTCAACCATTCCTTCTCTCCAGAGATGCTGCCTGGCCTGTTGAGTTACTCCAGCATTTTGTCTTTGATTTAAACCAGCATCTGCAGTTCCTTCCCACACATTTCTTTGGACCTGTCATTTTCGCAAAAGAACTTGAGTTTGCCTGAACAGCAAGGATTAGCCAAATACCTAAACTTGGCCAAGTTACACTTCTCAGCATTACTGTCAAAGCAGGACTTCATAGTCCCACAAGGTGCGCTCTCTGATAAGCAGGGTTTACATTACAATAGACAATAGACAATAGGCAATAGGTGCAGGAGGAGGCCATTCGGCCCTTCGAGCCAGCACCGCCATTCAATGTGATCATGGCTGATCATTCTCAATCAGTACCCCGTTCCTGCCTTCTCCCCATACCCCCTGACTCTGCTATCCTTAAGAGCTCTATCTAGCTCTCTATTGAATGCATTCAGAGAATTAGCCTCCACTGCCTTCTGAGGCAGAGAATTCCACAGATTCACAATTCTCTGACTGAAAAAGTTTTTCCTCATCTCAGTTCTAAATGGCCTACCCCTTATTCTTAAACTGTGGCCCCTTGTTCTGGACGCCCCCAACATTGGGAACATGTTTCCTGCCTCTAACGTGTCCAACCCCTTAATAATCTTATACCTTTCGATAAGATCTCCTCTCATCCTTCTAAATTCCAGTGTATACAAGCCCAGTCGCTCCAGTCTTTCAACATATGACAGTCCCGCCATTCCGGGAATTAACCTAGTAAACCTACGCTGCACGCCCTCAATAGCAAGAGTATCCTTCCTCAAATATGGAGACCAAAACTATGCACACAGTACTACAGGTACGGTCTCACTAGGGCCCTGTCCAACTGCAGAAGGACCTCTTTGCTCCTACACAGGCATTGTCCATCGATCCCAGCGCGTGTGCAGTTTTGGTCTCCTAATTTGAGGAAGGACATTCTTGCTATTGAGGGAGCGCAGCGTAGTTCCACCAGGTTAGTTCCTCGGGATGGTGGGACTGACATATGAGGAGAAAATGGGTCGACTGGGCTTATATTCATTGGAATTTAGAAGGACGAGAGGGGATCTAAAAGAAACATGTAACATTCTTAAGGGATTGGACAGGCTGGATGCAGGAAAAATGTTCCCCATGTTGGGGGTCTGGACCAGGGGTCACTAGTTAAGAATAAGGGGTAGGCCATTTAGGATTGAGATGAGGAAAAAAAAAATTTACCCAGAGAGTTGTGAATCTGTGGAATTCTCTGCCACAGAAGGCAGTGGAGGCCAATTCACTATGTGTATTCAAGATAGAGTTGGGTTTAGCTCTTAGGGCTAACGGAATCAAGGAATATGGGGAAAAAGCCGGAATGGGGTATTAACTTTGGATGATCAGCCATGATCATATTGAATGGCGATGCTGGTTCAAAGGGCCAGATGGCCTATTCCTGCACATATTTCCTGTATTTCGAGGCCATTCAGCCCTTCGAGCCAGCGTATTCATGATTCAATATGATCATGATTCAATGATTCATGATTCATGAATCATATTCATGATTCAATATGATCATGGCTGAAAAAACTAAACAAGGCCCTTCACCCCAAATTCTCTATGATGAACAAGATGCACCATAGTGTTGCAGGTACAGAGAAAGTGCACGTAAACAAAAGGGATATTGGGTCGCTGGTCGGCGCGGACCCGGTGGGCCGAAGGGCCTGTTTCCGCGCTGTATCTCTAAACTAAACTAAATCAATGAGTCTTACCAGCTGGTAGGTAGGTGGTCCTGACTCCCCATCTACCACATTGGGGACCCTCGGGCTATCTTCAATCAGTCGGAGAGTCATACAGTGTGAAATCAGGCCCTTCGGCCCAACTTGCTCAAGCCGACCAACATGCTCCATCGACACCAGCCCAACCTGCCTGCATTTGCCCCATATCCCACTAAACCTGTTGAATCCATGTACCTGTCCAAATGTTTCTTAAAAGTTGCGATCGCACCTGCCCCAACTGCTTCCTCCAGCAGTTCGTTCCTTACACCCACAACCCTCGGTCTGAAAAAGTTACCCCTCAAGTCTGTGAACGTCACAGCGTTTGATGAGAGTATAAGAATGGGAGTATATAAACTCATGAGAGGAATAGATCGGGTAGATGCACAAAGTCTCTTGCCCAGAGTAAGGGAATCGAGGACCAGAGGACACAGGTTCAAGGTGAAGGGGAAAAGATTTCATGGGAATCTGAGGAGTAACTTTTTCACACAAAGAGTGGTGGGTGTACGGAACGAGCTGCCGGACGGAGGAGGCAGTTGAAGCAGGGACTATCGCAAAGTTTGAGAAACAGGTACATGGATAGGACAGGTTTGGGGGGATATTGGCCAAACGCAGGCAGGTGGGACTAGGGTAGCTGGGACACGTGGGCCGGTGTGGGCAGGTTGTGTAGAAGGGCCTGTTTCCACGCTGTGGCTCTACGAGAGGGGCCAAAGCTTAAAGGAGATGTTTAGTTTAGTTTAGTTTAGAGATACAGCGCGGAAAGAGGCCCTTCGTCCCACCGGGTCCGTGCCGCCCAGTGATCCCCGCACATTCACATTATATCCCACACGCACTGGGGACAATTGACACGCATACAAAAGCCAATTTACCTACAAACCTGCACGTCTTTGGAGTGTGGGAGGAAACGGAAGATCTCGGAGAAAACCCCACCCGTGCAAACTCCGTACAGACAGCACCCCGTGGACGGGATCGAACCCGGGTCTCCGGCGCTGCGAGGCAGCAACTCTACCGCCGCGCCACCGTGCCTGGGATGGCAGGACTTTCATATGAAGAAAGATTGGATTGACTAGGCTTGTACTCGCTGGAATTTAGAAGACTGAGGGGGGATCTTATAGAAACATATAAAATTCTTAAGGGGTTGGAGAGGCTAGATGCGGGAAGATTGTCCCCGATGTTGGGGGAGTCCAGAACCAGGGGTCACAGCTTAAGGATGAGGGGGAAGTCTTTTAGGACCGAGATGAGGAAGCATTTCTTCACACAGAGAGTGGTGAGTCTGTAGAATTCTCTGCCACAGAAGGTAGTTGAGGCCAGTTCATTGGCTATATTTAAGAGGGAGTTAGATGTGGCCCTTGTGGCTAAAGGGATCAGGGGGTATGGAGAGAAGGCAGGTACGGGTTACTGAGCTGGATGATCAGCCATGATCATATTGAATGGCTCGAAGGGCCGAATGGCCTACTCCTGCACCTATTTTCTATGTTTTCTATGTGCCGCCCGAAGGAACTCTACCTCGCGCACCACCGCGCGAGAGGAATCTCGCCGTGTCGTTCGTACGTGACAGTAGAGGGCCACTGAAACATGGAGCGGTCCATGGAGACCATGGAGGGGAAGGGTGAAAGCTCAGAGTCAGGGGAGATGAGGTAATCCAAGGGTTTACAATTACAGAGCATTGGCGTGTTGGTAAAAACAAAGCATTTGCAACGCTGCCGCCAGCGTTCCTGACCACAGCTATGCCTGGAATGCCGTGGAAGGCTGGACAAGCTCGGAAAACAGTCAGGAAAGGAAAAACCTCGCTCTCTAATTACTTTATTTTCTTTCCCTCCGATAAATTGTTGGAGAAGCAGATGGTCGGCGTTTTAATAAAAATAAATCTGAGATCTCGACACAAGTGTGCGTTTGGGGAGCAGCTGTGTTTGCAGTGTGAGGGGAGGGTCGGCGACTCAATTCAAGAGGAGCCGGCCGTACTTTGTCGAGAAGGGGGCGCTCTGCTTCTTCAACGAGATGCTGCAGATGTTCCACCGACCGCCGGCGGCCGGCGCCACCGTCTTCGCCGCCGTGCACCGGGGGCAGCAGGGGCGAAGGCCGCGGACGGCAAACAGGATCGACAAGCTCGTCGGGAAGGCCGGCTCCGTGCCGGGGGGGGGGGGCGGAGTTGGAGTCGGATTCGCGGGAGGTGGTCTCGGAGGGGGAGGATGCTCCACATCTCCGTTCTAAATCGTCCACCCCTTATTCTTAAACTGTGGCCCCTGGTCCTGGACTCCCCCAACATTGGGAACATGTTTCCTGCCTCTAACGTGTCCATCCCCTTAATAATCTTACACGTTCCGATATGATGCGGCGTGGAAACATGTCCACGCCGACCAGTGGTGACCCCATGTACTAACCTGCACACTAGGGGCAATTCACGATTTCTTTTCCAAAGCCAATTAACCTACAAAACCTGTACGTCTTTGGAGAGTGGAAGGAAACAGCAGCACCCAGAGAAAGCCCACGCGGTCACGGGGGAGAACGTACAAATTCCATACAGGCAGCAGCCGAGGTATTGAGGGCGTGCAGCGTAGGTTTACTAGGTTAATTCCCGGAATGGCGGGACTGTCATATGTAGAAAGACTGGAGCGACTAGGCTTGTATACACTGGAATTTAGAAGGATGAGAGGGGATCTTATCGAAACGTATAAGATTATTAAGGGGCTGGACACGTTAGAGGCAGGAAACATGTTCCCAATGTTGGGGGAGTCCAGAACAAGGGGCCACGCACAGTTTAAGAATAAGGGGTAGGCCATTTAGAACTGAGATGAGGAAAAACTTTTTCAGTCAGAGAGTTGTGAATCTGTGGAATTCTCTGCCTCAGAAGGCAGTGGAGGCCAATTCTCTGAATGCATTCAAGAGAGAGCTAGATAGAGCTCTTAAGGATAGTGGAGTCAGGGGGTATGGGGAGAAGGCAGGAACGGGGTACTGATTGAGAATGATCAGCCATGATCACATTGAATGGCGGTGCTGGCTCGAAGGGCCGAATGGCCTCCTCCTGCACCTATTGTCTATTGAGGTCAGGATCGAACGCTGGTCTCTTGTGCTCTGAGGCAGCAACTCTACCACTGCGCCACTGTTCTGCCTGCTGCTCTAAGAGATGAAAGGGCACAAAGTGGTGGAGTAAAGCAGCGGGTTTAGGCGGCGTCTCGTGTCAACCAGCACCTGCAGTTACCCTGTTTCTACTCAACGATCGTGACTGGTCTTTTACCTCTGTGCTACTTTCCTGCACCAGCCCCATATCCCCCTGTTTCTTTAAGATCTGAACATGTTTGGATTAAAGTTTCCATTGCCACGAAGGAGTGCCGTATTGTTGCAGGTGCGTCTATCTGTTGAGAGAGATGTTAAGCTCGGAGCTTGTAAATGGAGGTCAAAGCAACGGAGAAACCTTTCAAATATTCCTTCCTGGTCTCAAGAGACAATCTGGGGATTCTCTTCAAAGGTGCTCCTCTGTTGGCAAACTAGAAGTGACTGGGTAAAGCGTTCTGTTCAGCGATCCAGTCTGGGTAATCTCCACCTTTATTCCAGACTCAGGAGCAGCAGCTTCTCCCCCTCTCTGTTATCAGGCTTCCGAACGTTCCTTCCACAAGGTTTGAGTACTGTCCGATTCACTGTTCGGCACGGTGGCGCAGCGGTAGAGTTGCTGCCTTACAGCGAATGCAGCGTCGGAGACTCAGGTTCGATCCTGACTACGGGCGCCGTCTGTACGGAGTTTGTACGTTCTCCCCGTGACCTGCGCGGGTTTCTTCCGAGATCTTCGGTTTCCTCCCACACTCCAAAGACGTACAGGTGTGTAGGTTAATTGGCTGGGCAAATGTTTAAAAAAAATTGTCCTTCGTGTGTGTGTGTAGGACAGTGTTAGTGTGCGGGGATCGCTGGGCGGCGCGGACCCGGTGGGCCGAAGGGCCTGTTTCCGCACTGTATCTCTAAATCTAAATCTGAACCTCTACCCCGTTGTGGACATTGGGCCTGTTTACTTTAGTTTAGAGATACAGCGTGGAAAAAGCTCCTTGAGTCCGTCCCGACCAGCGATCCCTGCACACCAGCACGATCCTACACACACGCACACACACACAAGGGACAAGTTACAATTTTACCAAGCCAATTAACCTACAAACCTGTACGTCTTTGGAGGGTGAGAGCAAGCCCGGAGATCCTGGAGGAAACACACGCAGGTCACGGGGGAGAAGTCAAGTCAAGTCAAGTCAAGTCAAATTTATTTGTCACATACACATACTCGATGTGCAGTGAAATGAAAGTGGCAATGCCTGCGGGTTGTGCACAAAAATAATTACAGTTACAGCATATAAATAAAGTTAATAAGTTACTAAACATAGCACAAAAAGTGTCGACAAAAATTTAGTCTCTGGGGTTATCAAAGTTGACAGTCCTGATGGCCTGTGGGAAGAAGCTCCGTCTCATCCTCTCCGTTTTCACAGCGTGACAGCGGAGGCGTTTGCCTGACCGTAGCATCTGGAACAGTCCGTTACTGGGGTGGCAGGGGTCCCTCATGATCTTGCTTGCTCTGGATCTGCACCTCCTGATGTATAGGTCCTGCAAGGGGACGAGTGTAGTTCCCATGTTGCGTTCTGCCGAATGCACTACTCTCTGCAGGGCCATCCTGTCCTGGGCAGAGCTGTTCCCAAACCAGACTGTAATGTTGCCGGACAGGATGCTCTCTACAGCCCCAGAGTAGAAGCAATGAAGGATCCTCAGCGACACTCTGAATTTCCTCAGTTGTCTAAGGTGGTAAAGGCGCTGCTTAGCCTTACCCACCAGTGCGGCAATGTGCGTTGCCCACGTCAGATCCTCTGCGATGCGGACTCCCAAGTATTTGAAACTGCTCACCCTATCCACAATAGGGTACAAACTCCCTACAGACAGCGCCCGTGGTCGGGATCGAACCCGGGTCTCCGGCGCTGTGAGGCAGCAACTCTACCGCTGCGCCACCGTGCCGCTCTAAGCTCTATGGAAGTGATGCGCTACAATGCTGAGAACTACTGTACATTCTGCACCCTGTACCTTCCCTTTTGTACTTCAGTTTGAGCTCTTTGTGTCTATGTTTGGTATGTCTGATCTGTTTGGATAGCATGCAGAGCAAAGCTTTTCACTGTACATTTGACAATTCCCACATGACAATAATAAAGCTAAATGTAAACAACTCCACAGCTATGCCCAACTCAACCGTACCAGGATGAGCCATCAGCAACATCGTGCATCACAAGCCAGCAAACTTCTTTACCTCTGCAAATAGTGTGCTTTCGAAATAAAATGACATTTCGTGAGGGGCGTGCAGCGTAGGTTTACTAGGTTAATTCCCGGAATGGCGGGACGATCATTTGTTGAAAGACTGCAACCGACCAGGTTTGTATACACTGGAATTTAGAAGGATGAGAGGAGATCTTATCGAAACGTTTCAGATTATTAAGGGGTTGGACACGTTAGAGGCAGGAAACATGTTCCCAATGTTGGGGGAGTCCAGAACAAGGGGCCACGCACAGTTTAAGAATAAGGGGTAGGCCATTTAGAACGGAGATGAGGAAAAACTTTTTCAGTCAGAGTTGTGAATCTGTGGAATTCTCTGCCTCAGAAGGCAGTGGAGGCCAATTCTCTGAATGCATTCAAGAGAGAGCTAGATAGAGCTCTTAAGGATAGCGGAGTCAGGGGGTATGGGGAGAAGGCAGGAACGGGGTACTGATTGAGAATGATCAGCCATGATCACATTGAATGGCGGTGCTGGCTCGAAGGGCCGAATGGCCTCCTCCTGCACCTATTGTCTATTGTCTATTGTCTATTGATATACCCTTAATTTCATATTTACTATAACTGACAGAGAACACAAAAACAGGCAGCGCAGGAACATGCCCATTGGGACCACAATGTCCATGCCAAATATGATGCCAGGTTAAACCGATCTCCACTGCCTCCACGTGATCCATATCCCGCCTTTCCCTGCGGCACGGTGGCGCAGCGGTAGAGTTGACGCCCCACAGCGCCGGAGACCCGGGTTCGATCCTGACTACAGGTTCTGTCTGTACTGAGTTTGCACCTTCTCCCCGTGACTTGCGTGGGTTTTCTCCGGGCGCTCCGGTTTCCTCCCACACTCCAAAGACGCGCGGGTTTGGAGGTTAATTGGCTTCGGTGAAAATTGTAAACTGTCTCTCGTGTGTGTGCGGGGTTGTGTTCGTGTGTGGGGATTGCTGGGCGGCGTGGACTCGGTGGGCCGAAGGTCCTGCTTCCATGCTGTATCGCTAAACTAAACTAAACTAAACTAGATCCATAAGAGCCTATTAAATACCACAAACTTATTTCCCTTCGCCACCATGCGTTTCAGCAATTCCAGTCTGAAGAAGAGTCCTGACCCGAAGTCAAGTCAAGTCAATTTTATTTGTATAGCACATTTAAAAACAACCCACGTTGACCAAAGTGCTGTACATCTGATTAGGTACTAAGGAAAAAAAATGAAACATACAGTAGCAAACAGTTCACAGCGCCTCCTCAATGAGCCTCAAACGCTAGGGAGTAGAAATAGGTTTTGAGCCTGGACTTAAAGGAGTCGATGGAGGGGGCAGTTCTGATGGGGAGAGGGATGCTGTTCCACAGTCTAGGAGCTGCAACCGCAAAAGCGCGGTCACCCCTGAGCTTAAGCCTAGACCGCGGGATAGTGAGTAGCCCCAAGTCGGCCGACCTGAGGGACCTGGAGTTAGAGAGGGGGGTTAGAAGATTTTTGATGTAGGGGGGGGAATGTCCATTTAGGGCTTTATACGTGAATAAGAGGAGCTTGAAGTTGATTCTGTACCGTACAGGGAGCCAGTGGAGAGAGGCCAGAATCGTGGTGATGTGGTCCCTTTTACGGGTACCCGTCAGGAGTCTCGCTGCGGCGTTTTGGACCAGTTGCAGGCGGGACAGGGAAGATTGGCTGATCCCAGTGTATAGGGAGTTGCAGTAGTCTAGGCGGGAGGAAATGAAAGCGTGAATGATTTTTTCTGTGTCGTCGAATTGGAGGAAAGGTTTGATTTTAGCTATGGTTCGAAGTTGGAAGAAGCTGGCTTTTACCACAGCGTTGACTTGCTTATCAAATTTTAATGCAGAGTCAAATATCATGCCGAGGTTTTTGACATGCGGTTTGACTAGGCAGGATAGACTTCCAAGACTGCCTGTTATCGATTTGATGGAGTCGGGGGGGCCGAATAGGATGACCTCAGACTTGCTCTCATTTAATTGGAGGAAGTTCTGTGCCATCCAACATTTTATGTCCTCAAGGCAGTGTAAGAGGCTGTTTAAATTTGACTGGTTGTTGGGTTTCAGAAGTGTTACCCATCCTTGTTTAATTTAGTTTTAGTTTAGTTTAGAAATACAGCGCGGAAACAGGCCCTTCGGCCCACCAAGTCCACGCCGACCACACTAACACTACCCTACACACACACTTGGGACAATTTACATTTACACCAAGCCAATTAACCTACAAACCTGTACAGGTTTGGAGTGTGGGAGGAAAACGAAGATCTCGGAGAAAACCCACGCAAGTCACGGGGAGAATGTACAAACTCCGTACAGACAGCACCCGTGGGCGGGATCGAACCCGGGCCTCTGGCGCTGTAAGCTTTGTAAGGCCGCGACTCTACCGCTGCGCCACCGTGTTTTGCAGAGGTGCTGCCTGACACGCTGAGTTACTCTAGCACTTTGTGTTCTTTTATGCATTCCAGGCTCTCATAGAACTCTCATTATGAGATTGAGCTCCATACCTAGAACGTCTCCAAATCGATGATCTATTAGTCAGGGGTCTTAAGCATGATGTGACTTCACTTCGGTTTCATCTAAGGAGGTTGCGTTAGAGACTCGATGCCAAATGAGGCCGTTGGCATTTAGTCTGTGAATTTTGAATGATTTGGCATCTATGTTTCCGATCCTGAACAAAAGTGGTCCTCTTTCGTTCGTAAAATAAAGCTATGCAATTTACGTGGATAGGACAGGTTTGGAGGGATATGGACCAAACGCAGGCAGGTGGGACTAGTGTAGCTGGGACATTGTTGGCCGGTGTGGGCAAGTTGGGCTGAAGGGCCTGTTTTCACGCCGTATCACGCTATGACTCTCTGACTCTAATTTGAAGGATTGGGTCCAAAATATTGTTTTCAGACATAAATTACTTATAGATCTTTCCTTCCTTTCATATGACATGGTGCCCAAAGCTGAACCCAATACACTAAATGAGGCATCACCAACGTCTTTAGTTTGGTTTAGTTTAGAGATACAGTGCAGAAACAGGCCCTTCGGCCCACCGGGTCCGCGCCAACCAGCGATCCCCGCACACTAACACTATCCTACACCCATTAGGGACAATTTTTACATGTTCCAAGCCAATTAACCTACAAACCTGTACGTCTTGGGAGTGTGGGAGGAAACTGAAGATCTCGGGGAAAACCCACGCGGGTCACGGGGAGAACGTACAAACTCTGTACAGACAAGCACCCGTGGTCAGGATCGAACCCGGGTCTCTGGCGCTGTAAGGCAGCGACTCTACCACTGCGCCACCGTGGCGTGCTGTTAGTTCATCCGTGCCACCGACTGTAATTTATCTCTGCAACCCACTTTTCATTTGGGGTGGGGGGCTGCTTTACGTTTCTCATCATCCACCCTGGGTAGTTCTACGGAACTGGCAAAATCTGCAGCAAAGCGTGGTACTCTGAAGTGTAAGGGGTTTCCTGCGCCGAGCTTTCGCCCGACCTAAGATCCCCGTGCCCTGCTCTGATCCCTTGACCAGGCCGCGCACACTGGTTCCCCGTGAGTGGTTCGACCCACTCACCCCTTACGGTTCTAGACACTGGACTTAGATGCAGGAGCATTGATAGTGCAGAAAAATTCAACCAGACCAGATTTGAAGACCAGGGTTTAAATGGAAAAGGCTTTTATTGAGCGCTTGGGACTATTGTCCATGAATACTTATACAGTTCTATAAGACATATCTATAAGACACATACCGAATTACATGAATACGGGCGGCACGGTAGCGCAGCGGTAGAGTTGCTGCTTTACAGCGAATGCAGCGCCGGAGACTCAGGTTCGATCCTGACTACGGGTGCTGCACTGTAAGGAGTTTGTACGTTCTCCCCGTGACCTGCGTGGGTTTTCTCCGAGATCTTCGGTTTCCTCCCACACTCCAAAGACGTACAGGTATGTAGGTTAATTGGCTGGGTAAATGTAAAAATTGTCCCTAGTGGGTGTAGGATAATGTTAATGTACGGGGATCACTGGGCGGGATCACTGGGCGGCACGGACTTGGAGGGCCGAAAAGGCCTGTTTCCGGCTGTATGTATATGATATGATATGATATGATATGATATGATATGATATGAATCATAAAACGCACAGTTCTACAAGACATATACATGAATACCTTTTACTCTGAATTCTAAAACGCACAGTTCTACAAGACGTATACAAGACTGTAAGGTGGGGAACGTACGACACATCGCAAAATTGACCAACACATATTCCTTTACACACCCACGTTTATCCAAACCACCCTCCCCTCTACACTAAACTATGTCCAAGATATGCAGGATCGGGGTACATGCTCACAATGGGGCTATTACTGGGGTTACTGGCTGTTCGTGCTGCTTCTCCGCTGCTTCCCGTGAGGGTCGTGCTTGTCCCCTGAGTTTCTTCCTTCCGTTTCTTGCGTTCCTTGCAGGTTTTCTTGCAGTATTTCTTCTCGAGTTGCGTGCCGGTTCCTCTCTCTTGCACTTCGCTTCTTCTTGCCTGTCTTTTCTTCCTCCTGCATCCGTTTGACTTCCAGTATTTCTTCTTGAAGTATTTCTTCCTTAAAACCCAAAAGTCGTGGCCAGTTATACTATTCTGACCTGTCCTATCTCCCGCCAGATCTCGGGATCTCTTTGTTTAAAAGATATGTATTGAGTTTTCCCTTTGATCTGCGCTTATGTCCGGGGGGTACCGGGGATGGCCAGACGGTGTTAATTGGTATTTCGTTGCGAGGTGATGGGTTTAACTGGTTTCCCATCACCTACCAGGTAGTTTTCAATGGGCTATTGTGCCCCCTTAACGAGATTAACTGTGTAGGTCGGCTTGGGGCATTGTGAGTATGCTGATGTCAGCGCCCCAGTGTCTGGACTTCGACCTGGTTTCGCAGGTTTCTGCATGGCCAATATCCATCCATTGTTCTGGCCGTGGCTTTGCAGAAACCTAGAGACTGGGCTGTAAGGTTTTTGCTTTTGTGGCTGGTCACGAGGTCCTGCGGCCATCTTAGGACCCACGGATTGTGACATCCCTTGGTAAACTGACCGCAGCCTTTCTCCGCTATCAGCCCCAGTCTCCCGTTTAAAATGTCCAAACTGCAGCTCTTTGGTTAGGTGTTGCTTGCAGAATGAGGGAAAACTTCTCAAATCTTACAGAAGCACCAATTGCCACTTTTGATTGTTGTAGTTAACATACGAAAGAACAAGACTCTTCATTTGCCACTTCAATTTCACACCATCATCTACGTCCACTTTTAAAACTTTTTATCGTGCAATCTTTTCAGATTCCGATGGGCCTTTTCGGTTTTGTTTCAGTTCAGTTCCCCCACACAGTCTGGCGTGTTTTGCCAATACTATCAAAAGCAGTGTATTTGTAAAGTTATCTGTTGGCATGAATGTCCCACATGGCCTTGGAAAATAGATCTCTGCACATTTTTTTCAGTCAGGAATTCAAATCCAATGCATTCCTTGAAAGCCTGGGCAAAGTCAGCAAATTTTACTACAGCAAAGTCTATGCAGAACTGAGTGTGTTTCTGGTCCTATCTTTATAACAAGCTCCATTGCAATACTGTTGAACGCACAGATAACACAAAGCACATGTCTCTGTGCCTGCCAGCTCTTTTGTTGGACGAGAGGACCACAAAGTGCGATTTGCTGACACGTTCCATTCCAAAGTGAACCTGTGGTCTTGGTTCTTGGGGCCTGCAAAGCTGCAGCTCATCAGAACTTCGTGGTTCCACTTCATATCGAGCGCCCGTGATAAATAAATAAATACGCTCTAGTCTTGTTCTATTCCTTTGGAGGATGTGGATGCTACTGGTAAAACAAAATTCATTACTCATCCGTCATTACTGTTCAACATCTGCTGGGCAGACCTGGTCAACACCACAGAGTCATGGGGTCGTAGAGCATGAAAACAGGCCCTTTGGCCCAATTCATCCATGCCGACCAAAGATGCCAGATCTAAGCTCGTCCCAACTTGCAGCTGCAAGGGGGAGAATTGTAGTTCTTTTGTGTCATAACTTCATAGGTTGTAGGAGCAGAATTAGGCCATTCGGCCCATCAAGTCTACTCCGCCATTCAACCGTGGATGATCTATCCCTCCCTCTCAACCCCATTCTCCCGCCTTCTCCCCGTAACTGTGTGCAGTTTTGGTCTCCAAATTTGAGGAAGGATATTCTTGCTATGGAGGTCGTGCAGTGTAGGTTCACTAGGTTAATTCCCGGAATGGCGGGACTGTTGTATGTTGAAAGGCTGGAGCGATTGGGCTTGTATACACTGGAATTTAGAAGGATGAGGGGGGATCTTATTGAAACATATAAGATAATTAGGGGATTGGACACATTAGAGGCAGGAAACATGTTCCCAATGTTGGGGGAGTCCAGAACAAGGGGCCACAGTTTAAGAATAAGGGGTAGGCCATTTAGAACGGAGATGAGGAAGAACTTTTTCAGTCAGAGAGTGGTGAAGGTGTGGAATTCTCTGCCTCAGAAGGCAGTGGAGGCCAGTTCGTTGGATGCTTTCAAGAGAGAGCTGGATAGAGCTCTTAAGGATAGCGGAGTGAGGGGGTATGGGGAGAAGGCAGGAACGGGGTACTGATTGAGAGTGATCAGCCATGATCGCATTGAATGGCGGTGCTGGCCCGAAGGGCTGAATGGCCTACTCCTGCACCTATTGTCTATTGTCTATTGTCTATTGTCTATTGTCTAACCCCTGACACCCGTACTGATCAGGAACCTATCAATCTCTGCCTTAAAAACATCCACTGACTTGGCCACCGCCTTCTGTGGCAACAAATTCCACAGATTCACCACTCTCTGACCGAAGAAATTCCTCCTCATCTCCTTCCTAAAGGTGCGTCTTTTTATTCCGAGGCTGTGACCTCTGGTCTTAGACTTCGTGGGACCATCCTCCGCACATCCACTGTCTTCATACCTCCAAGACACCGACGGTATTTGACAAATATGAGGTATTTAGAGTCATACAATCACACAGCACGGAAACAGGCCCTTCGGCCCAACTCATCCCATGCCGGCCAAGGTGCCAGATCCGAGGGTGGTGAATCTGTGGGTATATTTAAGGCAGACACGGGTAGATTCTTGATTAGTGCGGGTGACAGAGGTTATGGGGAGAAGGCAGGAGAATGGGGTCAGGAAGAAGAGATAGATCAACTATGATTGAAATGGCGGAGAGAGACTTGATGGGCCGAATGGCCTAACTCTGCTCCTGTAACTTATGATCTTATGAGCTAGTCCCATTTGCCTGCTTTGGACCATATCCCTCTGGACCTTTCCTGTGCATATACCTGTCCAAACGTCTATTATATCCTCAACTACCTCCTCCGGCAGTTCATTCCAGATGCCCACATCATTTTGTGTGAAAAGATTGCCCCTCTGGTGAGCCTCAAAGTGGAAAGGGTCTGCCCTTAGTGTTTGATGGCCATTCATAGTACATACATTGATTTAGATAGAATTCAGATAAGTGTTGGTCTTGGCATCTTGTTCGGCACGGACATTGTGGGTCTTAGGGCCTGTGTAGCTTAGTTCTGAGATACGATCCCTTTGGCCCGACAAGTCCTATGGTTCCTGTGTGGTCTGAAGAAGGGCCCTGACCCGAAACGTCATCTATCCATGTTCTCCAGAGATGCTGATTTCTCACCCACTTAGTGTCTTTCTCTGTTTTTTCCTCTTCACCAGGTTGAATGTAGGGGATATTTCCTGTCATGTGCAATTCTTTACATTCCTCAAATCTGTGGAATGCATTGCCACAGAAGGCTGTGGAGGCCAAGTCGATGGATATTTTTAAGGCGGAGATTGACGGATTTCATGATTAGTACGGGTGTCAGGCTTTATGGGGAGAAGGCAGGAGAATGGAGCTGAGAGGGAAAGATAGATCAGCCTTGATTGAATGGAGGAGTAGACTTGAAGGGCCGAATGGCCTAATCCTGCTCCTATATCTGAGTGCATTCAAGAGAGAGCTAGATAGAGCTCTTAAGGATAGCGGAGTCAGGAGGTATGGGGAGAAGGCAGGAACGGGGTACTGATTGAGAATGATCAGCCATGATCACATTGAATGGCGGTGCTGGCTCGAAGGGCCGAATGGCCTACTCCTGCACCTATTGTCTATTGTCTATAACCTATGAACTTATGAAAGACTCATGGGTCTTACATGGGATGGTTGTGATTCCACTAGCACACGTGTCATGTGGAGGTGGACCAGAACTCTCATGGGCGAGGAGGATCATTGGGCTTTGATCTGCCTCAAGGGTGAAGGCCACTTTGAAGTTGAGCAGTGCTGGTGGCTTTCCAGGTTGGTGGTAGAGCTGGCCCTTGCTCCAACGTCCACCAGGGCCCACAGCCAGGCGAGGAACGTGTGTCCATCGCATTTCCGCCTCCTCTCCCACGCCCCTGGCAAGATCCACGGGCTTTGTTGCGTCTCCTCTCATTAGTCCAGATCTTGGACAGGTTTCCGAGCGGATGATCGTTTTTCACCAGCTGTGTGTGGGGGAGTGGAGATAAAAACCTAACCAGAACTAAATATTTACATTTTAGCACGGAGCGATGTGGAATATTGGGCCAAAATCGCCATGAGGGACAGGCGCTTGTGGCTCCGCTCGTCTCCGAGTTCCACGATTGTTCGAGCTCGGGGGGAGATGAAGCCAGATGCCTCCAGTTGACCTCCAGTTCTCCTCATGGACTGACCACTCAGGACTGTGGTGGCCCAAGCCTTGCTGCCTTTTCATTCATTTAGTTCAGTTTAGTTTAGTTTCAGTTTAGTTTAAGTTCAGTTTAGTTCAGTTTACTTTAGAAATACAGCGCAGAAACAGGCCCCTCGGCCCACCGAGCCCGCGCCGACCCCGTACACTAGCACTATCCTACACACACAGGGCGGCACGGTAGCGCAGCGGTAGAGTTGCTGCTTTACAGCGAATGCAGCGCCGGAGACTCAGGTTCGATCCTGACTACGGGTGCTGCACTGTAAGGAGTTTGTACGCTCTCCCCGTGACCTGCGTGGGTTTTCTCCGAGATCTTCGGTTTCCTCCCACACTCCAAAGACGTACAGGTATGTAGGTTAATTGGCTGGGTAAATGTAAAAATTGTCCCTAGTGGGTGTAGGATAGTGTTAATGTACGGGGATCGCTGGGCGGCACGGACTTGGTGGGCCGAAAAAGGCCTGTTTCCGGCTGTATATATATGATATGATATGACAGTTTTTACCAAAGCCAAATTAACCTGCGATTAACTCTACGTCTTTGGAGTGTGGGAGGAAATCGGAGCACCGGGAGAAAACTCAAGCAGGTCATGGGGAGAACGTACAAACTCCGTGGTCAGGATCGACCCCCTGGGTCTCTGGCGCTGTCAGGCAGCGGCTCTACCCCTGCGCCACCGTGCCGCCCATTTCCAGGATGTTGCTGTCACTGGCTAAGCATTTATTATTGATTCACGGTCCATCTTCCTTCCCGAAGCCAAGGCTCCGGAATGAACCACAGGCCAGACTGCAGAAGTTCAACAATACTGTCAACAACCTTCAATACAAGAACAAGAAGGTGTTGCAGAGAACTTCTGCTTCTCTGTGTCCAGCCTTCGCCTTTTGGCCAGAGAGAAACGTAACCCCATTCAATGCTAAGGAAGCATTTAGACAGGCACACGGATAGGATAGGTTTAGTGGGATAAGGGCCAAAGGGCGGTAGAGTTGCTGCCTCACAGCGCCAGAGACCCGGGTGCGATCCCGACTACGGATGCTGTCTACGGAGTTTATACGTTCTCCCCATGACCAGCGTGGGTTTTCTCCAGGATCTCCGGTTTCCTCCCACACTCCAAAGACGTAGAGGTTTCTATGATAATTGGCTTGGTAATTGTAAAAATTGTCCCTGGTGGGTGTAGGATAGTGTTAGTGTGCGGGGATCGCTGGTCGGCGCGGACCCGGTGGGCCGAAGGGCCTGTTTCCGCGCTGTATCTCGAAACTAAATGCAGGCAGGTGGGACTAGTGTAGATGGGGCATGTTGGTCGGCGTGGGCAAGTTGGGCCGAAGGGCCTGTTCCTACTCTGTATGACTCTGTGACTCTCTAGGACTCTAATCTTCTCGGCAACCCGATATGAGAGGGCCTTTTCCTTTGAAGTAGCTGCCCTTGGGACCAAGTCAGTCCAGACGGCACTGACTGGTGTCTGGAGTTGAGACATTCGTGAAATCCTAAATCCTCGGTCTTATTATTAATTTCTGAGATCAGGATAGCGTAACAGCGAAAGAATTAGGCATTAGTTCCGCTGCATTACCAGGCCTTGTCAGGCCTTTGGAACTCCCACCATGGCACAACAGGCCGCCGCCACACAGTAAACCTTGCATCTACCAGCAAAATATCATGCCTTTAGCCAACTACAGCAACCTCGACATCTTTTAAAGTACTCGGCTCCGACTCATCTTGTTGTCTCATTGTCTGTAACTCGTTTTTGCCTCACCCACAGTTAACAACGGCCAGTTTCCTTTTATCAGCGTTACTATTTTGCATGCCTTCCATTCATCTATGAGTGTAGAAAACATAAAAACACACACATATTTAATATATGTATATATATATATATATATATATATGTGTGTGTGTGTGCGTGCGTGCGTAGGAAAGAACTGCAGATGCTGGTTTAAATCGAATGTAGACACAAAATGCTGGAGTAACTCAGCGGGTCAGGGAGCAACTCTGGAGAGAAGGAATGGGTGACGTTTCGGGTCGAGTCTGAAGAAGGGCCTCGACCCGAAACGTCACCCATTCCTTCTCTCCCGAGATGCTGCCTGACCCGCTGAGTTACTCCAGCATTTTACTCCTGTGTGAGTGTGTGTGTGTGTGTGTGTGTGTGTGTGTGTGTGTGTGTGTGTGTGTGTGTGTGTGTGTGTGTGTGTGTGTGTGTGTGTGTGTGTGTGTATATACACACATACTAGACAATAGACAATAGACATTAGGTGCAGGAGTAGGCCATTCGGCCCTTCGAGCCAGCACCGCCATTCAATGTGATCATGGCTGATCATTCTCAATCAGTACCCCGTTCCTGCCTTCTCCCCATACCCCCTGACTCCACTATCCTTAAGAGCTCTATCTAGCTCTCTCCTGAATGCATTCAGCGAATTGGTCTCCAATGCCTTCTGAGGCAGAGAATTCCACAGATTTACAACTCTCTGACTGAAAAGGTTTTTCCTCATCTCCGTTCTAAATGGCCGACCCCTTATTCTTAAACTGTGGCCCCTTGTTCTGGACTCCCCCAACATTGGGAACATGTTTCCTGCCTCTAACGTGTCCAACCCCTTAATAATCTTATACGTTTCGATAAGATCTCCTCTCATCCTTCCTACTCACACACACACACACACATTTATGTTTATTATGTTGTTTACGGTGCACTATGTTTACATGTCCTGTTGTGCTGCTGCAAGTAAGGATTTCATTGTTCTATCTGGGACGTACGATAATAAAACACTCTTGACCTGTTGACTTACTCCTGCACATTGAGCCCTTTGTGAGGATGTAATCGTTAAGGCACCGAGATCTCATCGAAACGTATAAGATTATTAAGGGGTTGGACACTTTGGAGGCAGGAATCATGTTCCCAATGTTGGGGGAGTCCAGAACCAGGGGCCACGCACAGTTTAAGAATAAGGGGTAGGCCATTTAGAACGGAGATGAAGAAAAACTTTTTCAGTCAGAGAGTTGTGAATCTGTGGAATTCTCTGCCTCAGAAGGCAGTGGAGGCCAATTCTCTGAATGCATTCAAGAGAGAGCTAGATAGAGCTCTTAAGGATAGCGGAGTCATGGGGTATGGGGAGAAGGCAGGAACGGGGGTACTGATTGAGAATGATCAGCCATGATCACATTGAATGGCGGAGCTGGCTCGAAGAGCAAAATGGCTTCCTCCTGCACCTATTGCCTATTGTCTATTGTGTAGTGGTCAGCTAAACTCCCTCTCAACCTTGTTTCTGCAGTATTTTCCGAGAGGTTGTGCACAGCCCAATGCTGGATTGCCAGATGGAAATAGTGCAGCGATGTCGAAGATTAGAGTTAAAAGGTAAAAGAAAAACAAGGCAAAAAGTGACTTGGTACTGGTTCAGTTCTGCCTCCGGCCTTCTTTGCTACGTGACGATCATATTACTACCCCATCTATCCACACCGCCCTGCTATAATCACATCGAGCGCACCGCAGTCCATTCAAGTGGCCTCTTTATCCAGCTGTCCAAGCAGATAGCTACTTCCACGTTACATTGAGAAGGTTAGAGATTGAGTCGAGGGAAAGACTCTGCTGAAACCAGGCACCGATAACCTACCACGCCACTCATCCCCCACTCATCCCAGCCCGGCCATTGTTTAGCGAAGGAAAGCATATCACGGAAAATAAACTCGCGTTATATGCAGGAACGGGGTTTTTTTTTTTAGGCATTCAGGAAGGAAGTCGCAAAGGAATGTCTGTAAATGAAATCACTGACGATGCCGGCTAGAATACCAGCGGTTTACTTGGGCAGGTGTGTGAACTCAATCAGTTAAACGTGCATTTGTCAATTGGGCAGCTTCAGCTTCAGAAAATGGGAGAGAGGGTAGAGGGGGCCGGAGATGTTCTGGTCGGGGGTTGCTCGACCAGCGGAGTCAGGGGGTATGGGGAGAAGGCAGGAACGGGGTACTGATTGAGAATGATCAGCCATGATCACATTGAATGGCGGTGCTGGCTCAATCGTGGCTGATCTATCTTTCCCTCTCCACCCTACTCTCCTGCCTTCTCCCCGTCACCCCTGACAGCCATAAATCAAGAATCTATCAATCTCGGACAAAAGACAATGGACAATAGGTGCAGGAGTAGGCCATTCGGCCCTTCGAGCCAGCACCGCCATTCAATGGGATCATGGATGATCATTCTCAATCATTACCCCTTTCCTGCCTTCTCCACCCACACCCCCTGCCTTGAGAATATCCATTGACTTGGTCTCCACAGCCTTCTGTGGCAAAATCGGCATCTGGCCGGTGCGGACTCGGTAGGCCGAAGGGCCTGCTTCCGCGATGAATCCCTGAACTAAACTAAACTAGACAAAGCTAAAATTAACAGGGCGTGAGGATGAGAAACAGGATGCAATTATGATGTGGGTTGTTAACGTTCCTTTTGTACTGGAAACAGTGCGTAGAAAACATCAGCAGCTTCCATAATTCACAATGCCCCGTCACAGCGCACAGAAGCAAAAGATATTTATACAAGTCGACATTTAGGACATCTGGTTACATTTATCGGCTTTCCAATCAACTTGAAATTTCTCCTGTCTTGTCTTTCAACCGGACAGGTAGGAATCCTGCCAGCAGACTACTGAATTATTGAAACTAATCTTTCCAGGCGGTTATGAAGTTGACTCTGAGTCGCTGAGATGGATCTTATAGAGGACTTCGAGGGTCTGAGCGGCAGGGAGAGGTTGAGCAGGCTGGGACACTATTCCTTGGAGCGCAGGAGGATCGCCGGTCGGCGTAGGACCGCCGGTCGGCGCGGACTCGGTACGCCGTAGGGTCTGCTTCCACGCTGTATCTCCACATCTAAGCTAAACTAAATGTTTCCCACCCTCACCTTAAAGCTATGTCCTCTGCTCCTTGATTCCCCTACTCTAGGTCAAAGACTCTGTGTATCTACCCGATCTATTCCTCTCATGATTTTGTACGTCTCAAGAAGGTCACCCCTCATCCTCCTGTGCTGCAAGGACCAAAGTCCTGGCCTGCTAAAACCTCTTCCTGTTGCTCAGGCCCTCGAGTCCTGGCAACATCCTCGTAAATCATTCCTGCACCCATCCCAGCTTCACAACAGGCCAGTTATTGTGTGCAGACCAGCAGTTCAAGCGATACCTTAAAACCTAGATAGTTTGGCCGGTTTAGAATGCCACTATCGGTGTATCTTGTATGCACAGTTTCCAGTATTGCAATGGTGACCTGCAAACACTAGGATATTCAGTGGTGACTAAAGAGATCCGGGTGTCCTAGTGCATCGGTCACTGAAAGGAAGCATGCAGGTACAGCAGGCAGTGAAGAAAGCCAATGGAATGTTGGCCCTCATAACAAGAGGAGTTTGAGTATAGGAGCAAAGAGGTCCTTCTGCAGTTGTACAGGGCCCTAGTGAGACCGCACCTGGAGTACTGTGTGCAGTTTTGGTCTCCAAATTTGAGGAAGGATATTCTTGCTATTGAGGGCGTGCAGCGTAGGTTTACTAGGTTAATTCCCGGAATGGCAGGACTGTCATATGTTGAAAGACTGGAGCGACTGGGCTTGTATACACTGGAATTTAGAAGGATGAGAGGGGATCTTATCGAAACGTATAGGATTATTAAGGGGTTGGACACGTTAGAGGCAGGAAACATGTTCCCAATGTTGGGGGAGTCCAGAACAAGGGGCCACAGTTTAAGAATAAGGGGTAGGCCATTTAGAACGGAGATGAGGAAAAGCTTTTTCAGTCAGAGAGTTGTGAATCTGTGGAATTCTCTGCCTCAGAAGGCAGTGGAGGCCAATTCTCTGAATGCATTCAAGAGAGAGCTAGATAGAGTTCTTAAAGATCGCGGAGTCAGGGGGTATGGGGAGAAGGCAGGAACAGGGTACTGATTGAGAATGATCAGCCATGATCACATTGAATGGCGGTGCTGGCTCGAAGGGCCGAATGGCCTCCTCCTGCACCTATTGTCTATTGTCTATTGTCTATTGTCTAAAAAGCATCACGTCAAACCTTCCTTCTGCCCCGAAGATAGACTCAAAAGGCTGGAGTTTACTCAGCGGGTCAGGCAGCATCTCTGGGGAAAAGGAATAGGTGACGTTTTGGGTCGAGACCCTTCTTCAGACTGAGAGTCAGGGGAGAGGGAAACGAGAGATAGAGATGGTGATATAGAGAGATGTGGAACAAATGATTAAAAGATGCGCCAAAAGCAACGACGATCAAGGAAAGGTGGAGCCCACAATGGTCCATTGTTGGCTGTGGGTTAGGTGGATAACGAGTTACACAGACAGTGAAACTCAACGGGACGACAGTGAAACTAGTACGACGACTAGGGTAGGAGGGGCATGGAGAGAGTGGGGATGAAAGGGTTACGGTGCATTCAGAAAGTATTCAGACCCCTCCACTTTTTCCACATTTTGTTACGTTTCAGCCTTATTTTAAAATGGATGAAATTCTTTTTTTTTTATCATCAATCTACACACAATACCACAGAATGAAGAAGTGAAAGCAGGTGTTTAGAAAGTTTTGTAAAGTAATTAAAAAGAAATAACTGAAATATCACATTTACACAAGTATTCAGACCCTTGGCTGTGACACTCAAAATTGAGCTTATGTTCATCCTGTTTCCATTGATTATCCTTGACATGTTTCCACAACTTGATTGGAGTCCACCAGTGGTAAATTAAATTGATTGGACATGATTTGGAAGGGCACGCACCTGTCTACATAAGGTCCCACAGTTGACAGTGCATGTCAGAGCAAAGACCAAGCCATGAAGACGAAGGTATTATCCGTAGACCTCCGAGACAGGATTGTGTCGAGACACAGATCTGGGGAAGGATATAAAACAATTTCTGCAGCATTGCAGGTCCCGAAGAGCACAGTGGCCTTCGTAACAAGAGGAGTTGAGTATAGGAGCAAAGAGGTCCTTCTACAGTTGTACCGGGCCCTGGTGAGACCGCACCTGGAGTACTGTGTGCAGTTTTGGTCTCCAAATTTGAGGAAGGATATTCTTGCTATGGAGGGTGTGCAGCGTAGGTTCACTAGATTAATTCCCGGAATGGCGGGACTGTCGTATGTTGAAAGGCTGGAGCGATTGGGCTTGTATACACTGGAATTTAGAAGGATGAGGGGGGATCTTATTGAAACATATAAGATAATTAGGGGATTGGACACATTAGAGGCAGATAACATGTTCCCAATGTTGGGGGAGTCCAGAACAAGGGGCCACAGTTTGAGAATAAGGGGTAGGCCATTTAGAACGGAGATGAGGAAGAACTTTTTCAGTCAGAGGGTGGTGAAGGTGTGGAATTCTCTGCCTCAGAAGGCAGTGGAGGCCAGTTCGTTGGATGCTTTCAAGAGAGAGCTGGATAGAGCTCTTAAGGATAGCGGAGTGAGGGGGTATGGGGAGAAGGCAGGAACGGGGTACTGATTGATAGTGATCAGCCATGATCGCATTGAATGGCGGTGCTGGCTCGAAGGGCTGAATGGCCTACTCCTGCACCTATTGTCTATTGTCTATTGTCATTCTTAAATGGAAGAACTTTGGAACCACCAGGACTCTTCATAGAGCTGGCCGCCCGGCCAAACTGAGCAATCGGGGGAGAAGGGCCTTGGTCAGGGAGGTGACCAAGAACCCGATGGTCACTCTGACAGAGCTCCAGAGTTCCTCTGTGAAGATGGGAGAACCTACCAGAAGGACAACTATACCTGCAGCACTCCACCAATCAGGCCTTTATGGTAGAGTGGCCAGACGGAAGCCACTCTTCAGTAAAAGGCACATGACAGTCCGCTTGGAGTTTGCCAAAAGGCACCTAAAGGACTCTCAGACCATGAGAGACAAGATTCTCTGGTCTGATGAAACCAAGATTGAACTCTTTGGCCTGAATGCCAAGCGTCACGTCTGGAGGAAACCAGGCACAGCTCATCACCTGGCCAATACCATACCTACGGTGAAGCATGGTGGTGGCAGCATCATGCTGTGGGGATGTTTTTCAGCGGCAGGAACTGGGAGACTAGTCAGGATTGAGGGAAAGATGAACGGAGCAAAATAGAGAGATCCTTAATGAAAACTTATTCCAGAGCATTCTGGATCTCAGACTGGGGCAGAGGTTCACCTTCCAACAGGACAACGACCCTAAGCACACAGCCAAGACAACACAGGAGTGGCTTTGTGACAAGACTGTGAATGTCCTTGAGTGGCCCAGCCAGAGCCCGGATTTGAACCCGATCGAACATCTCTGGAGGGACCTGAAAATAGCTGTGCATCGACGTTCCCCATCCAACCTGATAGAGCTTGAGAGGATCTGCAGAGAAGAATAGGAGAAATGACCCAAATACAGGTGTGCCAAGCTTGTAGCGTCATACCAATAGACAATAGGTGCAGGAGGAGGCCATTCGGCCCTTTGGGCCAGCACCACCATTCAATGTGATCGTGACTGATCATTCTCAATCAGTACCCCGTGCCTGCCTTCTCCCCACGCCCCCTGACTCCACTATCCTTAAGAGCTCTATCTAGCTCTCTCTTGAATGCATTCAGAAAATTGGCCTCCACTGCCTTCTGAGGCAGAGAATTCCACAGATACCCAAGAAGACTTGAAGCTGTAATTGCTGCCAAAGGTGCCTCAACAAAGTACTGAGTAAAGTTGTCTGAATACTTATGTAAATATGATATTTCAGTTATTTCTTTTTAATTACTTTGCAAACATTTCTAAACACCTGTTTTCACTTTCTTATTTCTGGGGTCTTATTTCTGGGGTCTTATTTCTGGAGATTGATGATTTAAAAAAAAGAATTTAATCTATTTTAAAATAAGGCTGTAACGTAACAAAATGTGGAAAAAGGTGAAGGGGTCTGAATACTTTCTGAATGCACTGTACTTAAAGTTAGATAAATCAAAATTCATACTGTCTGGTTGTAAGCTGCCCAAGCGAAATATGAGGTGCTGTTCCTCCAATTTGCGCTGGGCCTCACTCTGACAGTGGAGGAGGCCCAGGACAGAAAGGTCAGCCCGGGAGTGGGAGGGGACGTTAAAGTGTTTTGGCAACCGCGAGTTCTTCTCTCCCTCTTCATCGAAATAACGGTAAAGGCTACCGGTGAACCACGATAACAGTTCAAACGTCTCCAATTTACGAGGAACAGCCTCCTAGAATTTCTTTTATCGTAGTTTATAAGTAGATCAAAGCACATAATATATGGCTCTAACGTAGTTGCACCCTTCCGTTGACTCAGCCCAAGTTGTGATTTTGCTGCCAACTGTTCGCGTGGCTGCTACACTGTGCGAGAGGTTAGGAAGAGGAGTACTTTTAGAACAGATCGACACAACAAGCTGGGAGTAACTCAGCGGGACAGGCAGCATCTCTGGAGAGAAGGAGCGAGTGACGTTTCGGGTCGAGACCCTTCTTCCCGGCACAGTTTGTGCGCCTACCGAGCCTTGCTCCTCCTCATGACCTACAAAGCCCTCCATAACCTGGCCCCATCCTACCTGACTGACCTCCTCCACAGACACACTCCCACCCACACCCTCCGCTCTGCTGCTGCTAACCTCCTGTCCCCCCCCCCATCCGGACCAAACTCAGATCCTGGGGGGACAGGGCTTTCTCCATCGCTGCTCCCACCCTCTGGAACTCACTCCCTCAGACCATCAGAGACTCCTCCTCACTCACCACATTCAAAACATCACTGAAGTCTCACCTGTTCAACACCGCCTTCAATCATTGACCGCCGCCTCACCTTATTCTTCCTTTTCTGTTTGTTTATTTATTTATTTTTATGTCTTATTTACCATGTAAAGCGTCTTTGAGTGTCTTGAAAAGCGCTATACAAATGTAATGTATTATTATTATTATCTTTTCATCTGGCGTGACCTGACGTATCTCTGTCATGCTAACAATTCGATTTATTTAACCGAAACCAGTGAGATCCCCATTATAGTTTAGCTGTTATATTAGAGTTTATCTGACATTTTCCACGCACTGTTTTCAGTACAAAGGGAACATCAACATCCAAGTCCTAATTACATTCTGTTTCTCATCCTTACGCTGTTCAGTTGAGTTTAGTTTAGCTTAGTTTAGTTTAGATTAGTTTAGTTTGGAGATACAGTGCGGAAACAGGCCCTTCGGCCCACCGAGTCCACGCCGACCTGCGATCCCTCCACGGTTTAGTTTGGTTTAGAGATACAGCGCGGAAACAGGCCCTTCGGCCCACCGAGTCCGCGCCGACCTGCGATCCCCGCATATTAACGCTAACCTACACACACTAGGGACAATTTACCATTATACCAAGGCAATTATCCTACAAACCTGCACGTCTTTGGAGCGTGGGAGGAAACCGGAGATCCCGGAGAAAACCCATGCAGGTCACGGGGAGAACGTGCTGACAGCACCCGTAGTCGGGATCGAACCGGGGTCTCTGCCGCTGTAAGGCAGCAACTCTACCGCTGCGCCACCGTGCCGCCCATATTCAACGTCATGTTCATACCATTTCTTCTGTCTCATGGGTCGTAGCGTCACACTATGTGGAAACAGGCCCTTCGGCCCAACTTGCCCACAACGACCAACGTGTCCCATCTGCACCGGTCCCACCTGCCCGCATTTGGCCCATATCCCTCCAAACCTGTCCTATCCATGTATCTGTCTAGATGTTTCTTAAACGTTGCGATAATACCTCCTCCGGCAGCTCGTTCCACACACCCACCACCCTTTGTGTGGAAAAAAATGGTCGTTAGCCTTGGTTTGGTTTGTGAGTCATCGTATCTATTTTGGAAGACCTGCAACTAAAATAGATCTGCAAACAGTAGACACAAAGGAACTGCAGGTGCCGGATTACACAAAAATAGACGCAAAAGTGCTGGAGTAACTCAGCGGGTCAGGCATCATCTCTGGAGAACATGGGTAGAAGACATTTCGGGTCGGGGCCCTTCTTCAGGCAAAGACCTCGTTTCCAGCCATCCTCCACCCTACCCGAATTAGTCTGGAGATGGGACACGACGCGAAACGTCTCCTGTCCATTCCCTCCACAGATGCTGCCCGACCCGCTGAGCTCCTCCAGCACTTTGTGTTTAGGTCTGTAAATAGAAAAGA
Organism: Rhinoraja longicauda; assembly: GCF_053455715.1. Lineage (NCBI taxonomy): Eukaryota > Metazoa > Chordata > Chondrichthyes > Rajiformes > Arhynchobatidae > Rhinoraja > Rhinoraja longicauda. The sequence goes on along the minus strand of NC_135964.1, from coordinate 50,607,950 downwards.
ATGCACCGCTCGGTTCAGCTCAGTTTCAGTTTCAGTTTCAGTTTCAGTTTATTGTCACGCGTACCGAGGTACAGTGAAAAGCTTTTTGTTGCGTGCAAACCAGTCAGCGGAAAGACAATACGTGATTGCAATCGATCCATTTCCAGTGTACGATAAGGAAATAACGTTTAGTGCAGGGCAAAGCCAGCAACGTGCGGTCAAGGATATTCTGAAGAACATCAAAGCTGAAGATCGTAGTTCAGCACTGCTCCCTGTGTTTTGTTTTAAATGAAAGGAGAGAGCATTGCGATGTGAATGTATACAATAGTCTAAAGTCACGTGAACTGCATAGTTCCACCAGCACTTTGCATTTAGGTGGATAAACAAGATGAAATTCAGCACCTTAATTATTACTCACTTCGATATTAGTATCGAGTTTCAAAAGAGAGTTAGATTTAGATTTAGAACGGAGATGAGGAAAAACTTTTTCAGTCAGAGAGTTGTAAAAATCTGTGGAATTCTCTGCCTCAGAAGGCAGTGGAGGCCAATTTTCTGAATGCATTCAATAGACAATAGACAATAGGTGCAGGAGGAGGCCATTCGGCCCCTCCGAGCCAGCACTGCCATTCAATGTGATCATGGCTGATCATTCTCAATCAGTACCCCGTTCCTGCCTTCTCCCCATACCCCCTGACTCCGCTATCCTTAAGAGCTCTATCTAGCTCTCTCTTGAATGCATTCAGAGAATTGGCCTCCACTGCCTTCTGAGACAGAGAGAGCTAGATAGAGCTCTTATGGATAGCGGAGTCAGGGGGTATGGGGAGAAGGCAGGAACGGGGTACTGATTGAGAATGATCAGCCATGATCACATTGAATGGTGGTGCTGGCTCGAAGGGCCAAATGGCATACTCCTGCACCTATTGTCTATTGTCTAGTTAGCTCTTAGGGCTAACGGAATCAAGGGACATGGGGAGAGAAGGCAGGAACGGGGTACTGATTTTAGATGATCAGCCATGATCATATTGAATGGCGGTGCTGGCTTGAAGGGCCGAATGGCCTCCTCCTGCACCTATTTTTCTATGTTTCTATGTTTCTATGAGTATACAAAGCCACATCAGGAGGATTAATTGAGCAATCTCTTCAACGAGCCTGTGCGGACGAGTGCAGAAATGGCACACAGGCTGCTGAGTGATTCTATAATTGTGGGGTAATTTGGAGTTTGCAAGTGAACATAATTGTAGACAGTGGGGCTGCCACAAAATTGGGAGCCTCGTCTGCAATCTGCATCATGATTGACTGCTAACTCTTGCTCAGCATCCCAAGCCTGTAACTTTACCATCTCTCCACAGAGAGCCAGCAACAAAACATCACACATTCCTTCTCTCCAGAGATGCTGCCTGTCCCGCTGAGTTACTCCATCTTTTTGTGTCGGTCTGACGTGCAATGAAAAGCTTTTTGTTGCGCGCTAACTAGTCGGCGGAAAGACCACACGTGATTACAATCGAGCCGTCCACAGTGTTCAGAGACAGGGTAAAGGGAATAGAAACATAGAAACATAGAAAATAGGTGCAGGAGTAGGCCATTCAGCCCTTCGAGCCTGCACCGCCATTCAATATGATCATGGCTGATCATCCAACTCAGTATCCCGTACCTGCCTTCTCTCCATACCCCCTGATCCCTTTAGCCACAAGGGCCACATCTAACTCCCTCTTAAATATAGCCAATGAACTGGCCTCAACTACCTTCTGTGGCAGAGAATTCCACAGATTCACCACTCTCTGTGTGAAACAAAACAAAAAATCATCTCGGTTCTAAAAGACTTCCCCCTTATCCTTAAACTGTGACCCCTTGTTCTGGACTTCCCCAACATCGGGAACAATCTTCCTGCATCTAGCCTGTCCAACCCCTTAAGAATTTTGTAAGTTTCTATAAGATCCCCCCTCAATCTTCTAAATCCCAGTGAGTACAAGCCGAGTCTATCCAATCTTTCTTCATATGAAAGTCCTGCCATCCCAGGAATCAATCTGGTGAAACTTCTCCGTACTCCCTCTATGGCAAGAATGTCTTTCCTCAGATTAGGAGACCAAAACTGTACGCAATACTCCAGGTGCGTTCTCACCAATGACGTTTAGTGCAAAATAAAGGTTAGTTCTAGTATGTGACGGAACGAACTGCAGATGCTGGTTTACACCGACGATAGACACAAAATGCTGGAGTAACTCGGTGAGACAGGCAGCATCTCTAGAGAAACGTCACCCATTCCTTCTCTCCAGAGATGCTGCCTGTCCCGCTGAGTTACTCCAGCATTTTGCGTCTATCTTCAGTTTAAACCAGCATCTGCAGTTCCTTCCTACACAGTTCACTGCACCTCGGTGACAATAAAATACTAAACATCTAGTAACTCTAAGCACACACCACGCGCCTTAAAGCGGGTGGGTGGTCCTTAATTGAGTCCTGGTGTCAGATTCTTGATTCAATTTAAGCGATAATCAGTGGCTCAGTCGTAGGTTTTGGCATTCCGCAAGCCTGTTGGGTTTTGGAAATGGCACCACCGTGAACAGTTGAATATTCCCTTCCCTGAGTGGTCCTGCTGTAGGTCTATCCCATGCAGTCACGATGAGCACAAATATCCCCACCTCAACTTCAAAAGTGCCTCCTTTTGTTCCTCGTGTGAGGGCAATATTGGTGTTTTACTGCCATTTGATCCACGACCCTGGAAAGCATAAACAAAAAATCACAGCAAAGTGCAGTTCAGTTCAGCTTAATAGACAATAGACAATAGGTGCAGGAGGAGGCCATTCGGCCCTTTGAGCCAGTGTTTACGGGAGAGCTGGGTGGGGATAAAAGCTGGAAGAGAGATGGGGCAGAGAGGATGGGGATGAAATCTGGAAGAGAGGAGGGGCAGAGAGGATGGGGATGAAAGCTGGAAGAGAGATGGGGCAGAGGATGGGGATGAAAGCTGGAAGAGAGGAGGGGCAGAGAGGATGGGGATGAAAGCTGGAAGAGAGGATGGGCAGAGAGGATGGGGATGAAAGCTGGATGAGAGGAGGAGCAGAGAGGGACAAGGTCGGTATTAGAGGTGAACGCAGATGGGGGGGGGGGATTTCAACAGGCAGATTGTAATCAATCCATCTACAGGTTAGTTTAGTTTAGAGATGGAGCACAGAAACAGGCCCACACACCAGGGACAAGTTTATATTTATACCGGGCCAATCAACCTACAAACCAAAGGTCTTAGAAACCAAAGATCGATCTCGGAGGAAACCCACGCAGGTCACGGGGAAAACGTACAAACTCGGTACAAACAAGCACCCGTAGTCGGGATCGAACCTGGGTCTCCGGCGCTCGCACTCAACAGAAGCTTTTCGCTGTACCTCGGTACACGTGACAATAAACTAAACAAAATTTGCCAGATGGGTAGGCACAAAAGGGTGTGAGATGAGGAGACCCTTCGGCTAATTTAAACCCTCTCAAACCCTGGCTTTTTTAAGGTAGAATACAAGGTAACACAGCACCATTGCATCTAATCCCCGGAAGGAAGGGAGGTTTGTTCAGCTGCCATTTGCATAACCTGAAGGGAACCCAACAAGGGAAACTCAATGCGGCTTACCAAAGGATTTGTGTTAACACATCGAGCACAGCAAATCCACCACCGACACATCTCTGCCAGTACCACTGCTTAAGCGACTTAATCCCTAACTAAATATGCATTTATTTCCATTTTTTAAGATGTGTAACTAATTCCAACCGTTGCTCTTGTATTGTTGAATCATTGAATTGCTCTTTTAGTTTAGTTTAGTTTAGAGATAGAAACATAGAAAATAGGTGCAGGAGTAGGCCATTCGGCCCTTCGAGCCTGCACCGCCATTCAATGTGATCATGGCTGATCATCCAACTCAGTATCCCGTACCTGCCTTCTCTCCATACCCCCTGATCCCTTTAGCCACAAGGGCCACATCTAACTCCCTCTTAAATATAGCCAATGAACTGGCCTCAACTACCTTCTGTGGCAGAGAATTCCACAGATTCATCACTCTCTGTGTGAAAAAAACCCTTCTCATCTCGGTCCTAAAAGACTTTCCCCTTATCCTTAAACTGTGACCCTTGTTCTGGACTTCCCCAACATCGGGAACAATCTTCCTGCATCTAGCCTGTCCAACCCCTTAAGAATTTTGTAAGTTTCTATAAGATACAGCGCAGAAACAGGCCCTTCGGCCCACCGAGTCTGCGCCGACCAGCGATCCCCGCACACTAACACTATCCGAACGCACTAGGGACAATTTAATTTTTTTAATATACCAAGCCAGTTAACCTACAAACCTGCACGTCTCTGGAGTGTGGGAGGAAACCGAAGATCCAGGAGAAAACCCACGCAGGTCACGGGGAGAACGTGCAAACTCCGTACAGACAGCACCCGTGGTCGGGATCGAACCCGGGTCTCTGGCGCTGCAAGCGCTGTAAGGCAGCAACTCTACCGCTGCGCCACCGTGCTGTACTAGCACCAAACATGCAGCAAACGCAAATATGGATCGCATAAAAAGGAGACAATGTGTAGGAAAAAAAACTGCAGATGCTGGTTTAAATCGAAGGTGGGCACAAAATGCAGGAGTAACTCAGCGGGTCAGGCGGCATCTCAGGAGAGAAGGAATGGGTGACGTTTTGGGTCGAGACCCTTCTTCAGTCTGAAAGGACGCAAAGTGCTGGAGTAACACAGCGGGTCAAGCAGCATCCCTGGAGATCGTGGATAGGTGACATTTCAGGTCAGGACTCTTCCGAGGGGTACGGTATTGAGCAACAAAATTTGTGCCAATATTTAAACTTAAAACACAGGGCCAGCGGTAGATTCTCCTTACATCGCCAGAGATGACGGTTCGATCCTGTACGGAGTTTGTACGTTCTCCCTGTGACCACGTGGGTTTTCTCTGCGTGCTCCGGTTTCCTCCCACACACCAAAGACGTGCAGGTTTGTAGGTTAATTGGTTTCGGTACAAATTGTAGATCGGGTTCTACGGGTCCCTGGCGATGTAAGGCAGCAACTAACTCCACCGCTCGGCCAACGTGCGCTTTGTGTTCTAAGTTTAAATATTGGCGCAGATTTGTCGGTCAATGCTGTGCCACTGTGCGGACTAGTATAGCTGGGACATGTTGGTCGGTGCGGCCAAGTTGGGCCGAAGGGCCTGTTTCCACGCCGTACGACTCCAGTCAGAGAGTTGTGAATCTGTGGAATTCTCTGCCTCAGAAGGCAGTGGAGGCCAATTCTCTGAATGCATTCAAGAGAGAGCTGGATAGAGCTCTTAAGGATAGCGGAGTCAGGGGGTATGGGGAGAAGGCAGGAACGGGGTACTGATTGAGAATGATCAGCCATGATCACATTGAATGGCGGTGCTGGCTCAAAGGGCCGAATGGCCTCCTCCTGCACCTATTGTCTATTGTCCATGACTCTATGACTTTAGCAAGCAAAACAAAAAAGGGATGGAAATAAAAACATTCCAACTGACCAAGAAATAAATTCAACCCAGTATTTAAAAGACTGATGTTTACCATTGGAACAAGGCTAACTGGGTTCCAAGAGGTAGCTGCTTTTACAATTTTCCAGCTGTTTTCAAATCCTGCTTCATGGAATTGTGTCAAAAGTAAGGGCCAAGTAGCATTAAATTGTAACTGATATTGGTTCAGAATGAGGTATCTTAGAAGGCAGCAGGCTTTCCCCCAGCTTACTTGTTTCATGTGCACAGTGGAGAGGTGTTATTGTAGACTCCAGGTTAGACACAGAGTCCAGAATAAGTTGTCCACCCACAGATGTCCACCTCCAGATTTATGTATGTGTCTCGTTGTCTCGGGTCAACTCGAACTTGAGTTGACACCCAAAGATGTTCAGACATGGACCCAGGGTTGTGCAACTGGAAAATTGACACAGATGTGCTTGTAAGTAAAATTAAGCTGTGCGCAGTTTTGGTCTCCTTATTCAAGGAAGGACATTCTTCCTATTGAGGGAGTGCAGCGTGGGTTCACCAGGTTAATTCCCGGATTGGCGGGTCTGACATGTGACAAAAGAAAATAACTGCAGATGCTGGTACAAATCGAAGGTATTTATTCACAAAATGCTGGAGTATTTAGGAGGGAGAGACAGATCAATAGACAATAGGTGCAGGAGGAAGCCATTCGGCCCTTCGAGCCAGCACCGCCATTCAATGTGATCATGGCTGATCATTCTCAATCAGTACCCCGTTCCTGCCTTCTCCCCATACCCCCTGACTCCGCTATCCTTAAGAGCTCTATCTAGCTCTCTCTCTTGAATGCACCTAGCTCCCTCTTGAGTCAGCCATGATTGAATGGCGGAGTAGACTTGATGGGCCGAATGGCCTAATACTGCTCCTATCACTTAAAACCTTATGACCTTGATTGAGAATGATCAGCCATGATCACATTGAATGGCGGTGCTGGCTCGAAGGGCCGAATGGCCTCCTCCTGCACCTATTGTCTATTGTCTATTGACCTTATGATTGAACCGGGATCTTTGGGACTGTGAGGCAGTGGCTCTACCCGCTGCGCCACCGTGCGAACAACAGCGCCCCTGGGTGGAGGAGAAGCTCTCTGCAGGGTTGCCCACCCTGACCCTCAGGAGCGTAGAGGTCAAGAGGCCCTGAGTTACGGCCTGATCTTTAGGCCCCTGCCGCTGCAATTGACGGCAATTACCGGCAAAGGCGTACTTTCTTCACACGCTATCACTCACCACAACCCTCCTACTTAACCCGGGACTTTATTTTTCAGTTTAACCTCCCCGTGTCAAAAACAAACCACGAAAGATTTTAATGAAAATAAAAGGTAAATAAATCAGTTGCTGGGCATGTTCGGGGAAGGCCGGAGAAGAAAGGCTGGGTGGTATTCTGGGTTGGAACCGATATCAGAAGTGGGAGCTGACAAATGATCACGCCCAAAGCATTAAACGACTTTCCGATTGCACTCCCAGATTGATTGCGGTGTACGGTTCCAGATTCCCAGCATTTGTGTGGGCTCTTTTGTTTCCAAAGTAATCCTCGATTTTTTTAATGAAGGGAACTGTGTGAGAAGGAGCAGCCGATGCCGGTTTAAACCGAAGATAGAGACGCAAAAAAAAAGCCGGAGTAACTCAGCGGGACAGGCAGCGTCTCCGGAGAGAAGGAACGGGCGACGTTTCGGGTCGAGACCCTCCTTCAGACTGGTTCGGGACAGGGAAAAAGGAGAGACTTCGGCAGGTGATGTGGAGAGATATGTAGGTTAATTGGCTGGGTAAATGTAAAATGTTAAAAAAAAATTGTCCCTAGTGGGTGTAGGATAGTGTTAGTGTGCGGGGATCGCTGGGCGGCACGGACTTGGAGGGCCGAAAAAGGCCTGTTTCCGGCTGTATATATATATATATGATATGATAAAGAACAGCGAATGAAAGATACGCAAAAACAGTAACGATGATCCAAGGGAACAGGCCATGGTTGGTTAGCAGTTTGTAGGGTGAAAACGAGAAGCTGGTGCGACTTGGGTGGGGGAGGGATGGATAGAGAGAGAGAGGGAATTGCCGGGGCTAAATGAAGTGAGAGAAATCAATATTCATGCCACTGGGCTGTAAGCTGCCCGAGCGAAATATGAGATTCTTCCTGAGCTACTGTATTCATGATCAGGATTTTAGAATTTAGACTTTAGACTTTAGAGATACAGCCTTAAGGAGGGTCTCGACCCGAAAGGTCGCCCATCCCTTCTCTCCGGAGATGCTGCCTGGCCCACTGAGTTACTCCAGCGTTTTGTGTCTATCTCCGGTGCATCTGCAGTTCCTTCCTACACAGTACGGAAACAGGCCCTTCGGCCCACCGAGTCCGCGCCGAACAGCGACTAGCACTATCCTACACACGCTAGGGGCAATGTACAATTTTTACAGAAGCCAATTAACCTACAAACCTGCACGCTATGGCGAGTCCGAAAACTTGTTGGTTGTAGAAGAAGTTTATTGCAGCCGCAATATTCGAATACAAAGTTAAACAACAAGGTAAAGGACAACCATCAAAAACTTACTGTCTTCTTCGAAGACTTCGCCGAACTAACATTTCGGGCGCCAAAAGCGCACATGACAACGCTGGCCAATCAGCGATGTCGCTCTCTGGACCAATCCCTACGGTCGCGCTCACACGTGACCTCGCTGGCCAATCTGAGGGTTCGACGACCCGGACCATTCTCTATGGTCGCTACATGACCCCCTCCAGAACCCGAGGTACGGAACCTAGCAGGGAGCCGGATTTCGCGACCATAACGAGTAAGGAGAGGGGCAGCCTGAACCACAGGAGCAGGGGATTCCGGACTTGGAGGAACTGCCGGAATGGGGGGTCCTGGAGGAACTGCCGGAACGGGGGGTCCTGGACTGAGCGGAACTGACGGAGGTCGGCCTCTCCTAGGGGTTTGGCCGACCAGGACTGGTTGATCCGGATCCAAGTGTGCAGGTTTGAGCCGGGACACCGAGACGAGCTCACTCCTGCCGCACATGTCTAAGGTGAAGGTAGCCGTTCCCTTACGCAAAACCCGGAACGGCCCTTGATAGACCCTCTGCAACGGGGCACGATGGGAATCTTTTCGAAGAAACACAAACTCACAGTCCTTCAGGGAAGGCGGTTCATGTACCATGGGACACCCATGACGTGAAGTCGGAACTGGAGCCAGGGAACCCACCCGTGCCCGGAGAGATGCTAAGACTGATGGGACTGGAGGCAGCTGGTCTGAGGGGTCCGGAAACAAATCTCCGGGTACTCGAAGTGTCGAGCCATATACTAGCTCCGCGGACGACGCACCGAGATCTTGCTTAGGAGCAGTCCGGATGCCCAGAAGAACCCAGGGGAGTTGGTCTACCCAGTCCGGGCCTTCAAGCCTTGCACTGAGGGACGCCTTAAGTTGACGGTGGAACCTTTCTACGAGTCCATTTGCCTGGGGGTGATATGCAGTAGTGGGTTGTAACTTGGAACCGTACAGTTCTGCGAGCGCGGCCCAGAGGGACGAAGTGAACTGCGGCCCCCTGTCAGTGGTAATAACTGCCGGGACCCCGAAACGAGCTCACCAATGGAGGGCCAAAGTCCTGGCACAAGAGGCTGCCGAGATATCAGACAATGGGAAAGCCTCTGGCCACCGGGTGAACCGATCCACCACCGTGAGGAGGTGGGTGTAGCCCCGGGAGGAAGGCAAAGGCCCGACCAAATCCACGTGGATGTGGAAAAAACGAACTGCTGGGACCTCGAACCCCTGTATGGGAGGCTGGACATGGCGCTGGACTTTAGCGGTCTGACAGGGAACGCAGGAACGCGCCCAACCCGCTACCTGTTTCCGTAGGCCATGCCAGACAAACCGAGCTGCTACTAAAGCAGAGGTGGAGCGGATGGACGGGTGCGCCAGCCCATGAATGGCATCAAAAACCCGGCGCTGAAGGGAGGGCGGTACTACCGGCCTGGGACGGGGAAGGGAAACATCACACCAGACTTTTGTGCCTTCCGACCCGCAGGCTACCTGAGCCAACTTCAATCCCAAAGTGGTGGACTGGTATGCCGAGGCGGTATCCGCTAGAAGCTGTGCCTCCGCAAGCTCCTGGGGATCCACCTCGCAGTCCACCGCTGAAATAGGGGAAAAAGCAGGTCTAGACAGGGCGTCAGCAACGGCATTAAGCTTACCCGCGACATGACGGACATCGGTGGTAAATTCGGAGATAGCAGTCAGGTGCCGCTGCTGGCGGGCCGACCATGGGTCAGACAATTTGAAAAATGCAAATGTTAATGGTTTGTGGTCCGTAAAGGCCACAAATGGGCGGCCCTCAAGGAAATACCGGAAATGACGAACAGCTAAATAGAGGGCCAGAAGCTCTCGGTCAAATGCGCTATACTTCAGCTCAGCCGAATTTAGTTGCCGGCTGAAAAACGCCAAGGGCTGCCAACGGCCACCGACCTGCTGCTCCAAGACCCCGCCCACCGCCACGTCAGAGGCGTCAACCGTCAGGGCCGTGGGGGCGGAGGGGCTCGGGTGGACCAACATGGTGGCGTCTGCTAATGCTGCCTTAGCTGCTGTAAAAGCCGACTCTGCGGCCGGGGACCATATCAACTCTACCGGTTTTCCCGCAAGGCACTGGAAGAGCGGGCGCATGACTCGCGCAGCTGCCGGAACGAACCTATGGTAGAAGTTAACCATACCTACGAACTCCTGTAGTCCTTTTACTGTGGTGGGCCTGGGAAATGCCCGGATAGCCTCCACCTTCTCGGGCAAAGGGGAGGCGCCGGCAGGGGTAATTCTGTGCCCTAAAAAATCAAGAGAAGGGAGGCCGAATTGACACTTGGAGGGTTGGATAATGAGCCCATGGTCTTGGAGCCGCTGGAACACAGTCCGCAAGTGGACCTGGTGTTCCTGCACTGAGGGGCTGGCGACCAGGATGTCGTCTAAATAAATAAACAAAAAGGGTAAACCCCGGCCCACGCGGTCCATCAGTCGTTGGAAAGCCTGTGCCGCGTTCTTTAAACCGAAAGGCATACGCAACCATTCAAACAACCCGAACGGAGTAATCGTGGCAGTTTTCTGTATGTCCTCCGGCCGCACCGGAATCTGGTGGTATCCTCGCACCAAATCGATTTTGGAGAACACCACCGCTCCTTCCAGCCCAGACGAAAAGTCCTGTAGGTGCGGTATGGGGTAGCGATCAGCCGTGGTGACAGCATTGAGACGCCAATAATCGCCACATGGTCTCCACCCCCCAGATGCCTTGGAGACCATATGCAACGGCGAGGCCCACGGTGAGCGGCAGTTGCGGGATTCTCTACCCCATCGTAGGTGATATTAGCACCAGCCGCGCTTGTGCGGATCTTTTTGGCGGGCTTTTGGAGAACTGGCGGGAGACGCGGCGCCATCTTGATGTCGTTGTGGCATGGTCACTGATGTCGAGACCTTGTTGATCGAACCGCTTGCCTTGTTTTTAGCCGCTATGAGCGCGTCCGCTTTCTCTGCATATGCTTCGGGGTCCTTAAAAGAACAATCCGTGAGCAGCAGTCGGACATCCTCAGGAAGCTTCTCTCGGAATGCCTGTTCGAACATGAGGCAATCCGTATGCTCACCGGCTAGCATCATCATCTCGGCCATGAGAACGGACGGCCGTCGATCTCCGAGGTCCGGTAGGTGCAGAAGTCTTTCGGCGCAATCATGCCTATTAAACCCGAAGGTTCGCAGTAACAATTTCTTCATTGCCTCGTACTTGCTTTCCGCAGGCGGATTAACGATGAACCGCATCACGCGCGTGGTCGTCTCCCGTGATAGAGCGCTGACGAGATAGTAATACTTCGTCGAGTCGGCCGATATGTTCTTTATATGAAATTGGGCTTCGGTGTGGACAAACCAAGATTGCGGTGAATGTGTCCAAAACAACGGAAGGTGAACGCTTACCGCGCTTAACTCCGGTGTGCCAGGCGCGGCATTCAACAACGAGGCGTCGTGTTCCTGCATAGTCGGTGATCGTCCAGATCACGTCGGGGTCACCAATATGGCGAGTCCGAAAACTTGTTGGTTGTAGAAGAAGTTTATTGCAGCCGCAATATTCGAATACAAAGTTAAACAACAAGGTAAAGGACAACCATCAAAAACTTACTGTCTTCTTCGAAGACTTCGCCGAACTAACATTTCGGGCGCCAAAAGCGCACATGACAACGCTGGCCAATCAGCGATGTCGCTCTCTGGACCAATCCCTACGGTCGCGCTCACACGTGACCTTGCTGGCCAATCTGAGGGTTCGACAACCCGGACCATTCTCTATGGTCGCTACAACGCCTTTGGAGTGTGGAGGGAAACCGGAGCACCCGGAGAAAACCCACACGGGTCACGGGGAGAACGTACAAACTCCGTACAGATAGCGCCCGCAGTCGGGATCGAACCCAGGTCTCTGGCGCCGTGAGGCAGCAACTCTACCGAACCAACCCCATAAAGACTTTTGGTCTTTATTTTTCTATTGCATTTCCTCTTGCGCTTCCTTCTAAAGAAAAGAACTCACCTTTCTCTCCCTCCTTTTGATGAAAATCTCTTACACCAAACCTGCCTGCTTTTATTTAAATATCTCTGCACACTTCCATTGTGGCCATGACTTAATTTGTCAAATAATAGTGTGAAATTTGTGGCGCAGCGGTAGAGTTGCTGCCTCACAGCGCCAGAGACCCAGGTTCGATCCTGACTACGGGTGCTGTCTGTACGGAGTTTGTACGTTCTCCCCGTGACCTGCGTGGGTTTTCTCCGAGATCTCCGGTTTCCTCCCGCACTCCAAAGGCGTACAGGTTTGTAGGTTAATTGGCTTCCAGATAATTCCAGATATGTACTGCAACACACTTCTCACATTAAATCTCCACTGATAATTACCCCCCACGTGGTTAGGGTTGCCAACTGTCCCGTGTTAGCCGAGACATCCCGTATTTTTGGCTAAATTGGTTTGTCCCATACGGGACCGCCCTTGTCCCGTATTAGGCCCGAGGGGCGCTGTAGGCCCGGACGCTGTAGGCCCGGACGCTGTAGTAGGCCCAGACGCTGTAGGCCCGGGGGGAGCTGTAGGCCCAGACGCTGTAGGCCCGAGGGGCGCTGTAGGCCTGGATGCTGTAGGCCCGGACAGTATAGGTCTGGACAGTGTGGGTCCGGACAATGTAGGTCTGGACAGTGTAGGCCTGCACAGTGTGGGTCCAGACAGTGTAGGCCCAGAGCCCCGAGCGCCGCCTAACGGAGGTTGCGTAGCAACCCGCCTCCCGGCCTGGGTCCAATCAGGGTTGTGTCATCTGCCAACTTGAGGAGCTTGGCAGAGGTGTCTGTGGAGGTGCAGTCGTTGGTGTCGAGAGAATAAAGGAGAGTGGATCATTTAACCCCAAATGATCTCAGGGGAATGTCTCTAACAACTCTCATCATCGTCCACAGATGCACCAGGATGCATCGTAGCACGGTTTGGGAACAGTTCCATCCAAGGCCGCAAGAAATTGCAGAGAATTGTGGACGCAGCCCAGACCATCACACACACCGACCTCCCTTCCATTGACTCCATCTACACCTCACGCTGCCTCGGCAAGGCCAGCAGCATAATCAAGGACAAGTCGCACCCCGGCCACTCCCTCTTCTCCCCTCTCCCATCAGGCAAGAGGTACAGAAGTGTGAAAACGCACACCTCCAGATTAGACAATAGACAATAGGTGCAGGAGTAGGTTGTTTGGCCCTTCGAGCCAGCACCGCCATTCAATGTGATCATGGCTGATTATTCCCAATCAGTACCCCGTTCCTGCCTTCTCCCCATGCCCCCTGACTCCGCTATCCTTAAGAGCTCTATCCAGCTCTCTCTTGAATGCATTCAGAGAATTGGCCTCCATTACCTTCTGAGGCTGAGAATTCCACAGATTCACAACTCTCTGACTGAAAAAGTTTTTCCTCATCTCCATTACTAAATGGCCTACCCCTTATTCTTAAACTGTGGTCCCTAGTTCTGGACTCCCCCAACATTGGGAACATGTTTCCTGCCTCTAACGTGTCCAACCCCTTAATAATCTTATATGTTTCGATTCAGGGCCTGTTTCTCCCCAGCTGTTATCAGGCAACTGAACCATCCTATCAACAACTACAGAGCGGTCCTGAGCTCCCATCTACCCCATTGGAGACCCTCAGACTGTCTTTAATCGGACCTTCCTGGACTTTATCTTGCACTGAATATTGTTCCCTTCATCATGTATCTGTACACTATGGACAGCTCATGCATAGTCTATCCGCTGAATGGCTTGCACGAATCTAAAAAACTTTTCACTGTACCTCGGTACACGTGACAATAAACTAAACACCAAGCTAAACTAAACTATTCTCCCCCATCTCTGGATTTTAATAAGTAATCAAGTAATTGGCTTGGTGTAAATGTAAAAATTGTCCCGAGTGCGTTAATGTTAATGTGCGGGGGTCGTTGGCTGGTACAGACTCGGTGGGCCGAAGGGCCTGTTTGCGCGCAGCATCTCTAAGCTAGACTAAACCAATTTAAACTAAACTAAACTAAACTAGTAGAGCCACTGCCTCACAGCGCCGGAGACCTAAGTTAAATCCTGACTTTAGGTTCTGCGGGGTTTGTGTGGAGTTAAACTAAATAGTGGCGGCACGGTGGCGCAGCGGTAGAGTTGCCGCCTTACAGCGAATGCAGCGCCGGAGACTCGGGTTCGATCCCGACTACGGGCGCCGTCTGTACGGAGTTTGTACGTTCTCCCCGTGACCTGCGTGGGGGTCTCTCCGAGATCTTCGGTTTCCTCCCACACTCTAAAGACGTATAGGTTTGTAGGTTAATTGGCTGGGTAAAATGTAAAAATTGTCCCTAGTGTGTGTAGGATAGTGTTAATGTGCGGGGATCGCTGGGCGGCGCGGACCCGGTGGGCCGAAGGGCCTGTTTCCGCGCTGTATCTCTAAATCTAAAAATAAAACCTAAATAATTACTTAAACTATACTCTGAAGAAGGTCTGAACAAGGGTCTCGACCCGAAACGTCACCCATTCCCTCTCTCCTGAGATGCTGCCTGACCTGCTGAGTTACTCCAGCATTTTGTGATACCTTCGATTTGTACCAGCATCTGCAGTTATTTTCCTATTAAACTATCCTCCCTCTCCAAGCCATGATTTCAGCCATTTATCCACTGAAATCACTGCAGGAAATTCCAAGAACCGTTCAGAATCCCAGAATGATAAAAGTTAATGCCAACAACAGTAAAAATAAACTAAAATCCATGAGCTATTTTTATTTTGTTACTTACATGGCAAGATCAATTGGAAAAATGCTTGAGAGTAACTATTTCGCCTTAATAAGAACTGGACATTTCATGTGCGCTGTTAAATTAATCTTCACACAATTATATTTTAAATCATGTTAAAATCCAAACAGACTCCAGCACTGTGTAGAAAGGGATTGAAGTGCCTTGTTTTCTACATTAAGACAGTCAGCAGATTGGAAGCATACTGAAGCATAAAAGACTACGTTATTAGAAATAATAAAGGCAGGGACAGGCAGCATCCTCAGAGAACAGTGCGGCACGGTGGCGCAGCGGTAGAGTTGCTGCCTCACAGCGCTTGCAGCGGCAGCGACACGGGTTCTTCGATCCCGACTATGGGTGCTGTCTGTACGGAGTTTGTACGTTCTCGCCATGAGGGGACGTACAACGAGATCCGGGTGTCCTAGTGCATCAGTCACTGAAAGGAAGCATGCAGGTACAGCAGGCAGTGAAGAAAGCCAATGGAATGTTGGCCTTCATAACAAGAGGAGTTGAGTATAGGAGCAAAGAGGTCCTTCTGCAGTTGTACAGGGCCCGAGTGAGACCGCACCTGGAGTACTGTGTGCAGTTTTGGTCTCCAAATTTGAGGAAGGATATTCTTGCTATTGAGGGCGTGCAGCGTAGGTTTACTAGGTTAATTCCCGGAATGGCGGGACTGTTATATGTTGAAAGACTGGAGCGGCTAGGCTTGTATACACTGGAATTTAGAAGGATGAGAGGGGATCTTATCGAAACGTATAAGATTATTAAGGGGTTGGACACGTTAGAGGCAGGAAACATGTTCCCAATGTTGGGGGAGTCCAGAACCAGGGGCCACGCACAGTTTAAGAATAAGGGGTAGGCCATTTAGAACGGAGATGAGGAAAAACTTTTTCAGTCAGAGAGTTGTGAATCTGTGGAATTATCTGCCTCAGAAGGCAGTGGAGGCCAATTCTCTGAATGCATTCAACAGAGAGCTAGATAGACCTCTTAAGGATAGCGGAGTCAGGGGGTACGGGGAGAAGGCAGGAACGGGGTACTGATTGAGAATGATCAGCCATGATCACATTGAATGGCGGTGCTGGCTCGAAGGGCCGAATGGCCTACTCCTGCACCTATTGTCTAATGTCTATTGTCTATTGTGACCGCACAGGTTTTCTCCGAGATCTTCGGTTTCCTCCCATACTCCAAAGACGTACACATATGTAGGTAAAATGGCTTGGTAAATGTAAAAAAATTAATTGTCCCTAGTGTGTTTCGGATAGTTTTAATACGCGGGGATCGCTGGTCGGCACGGTCTCGGTGGGCCGAAGGGCCTGTTTCCTCACTGTATCTCTAAACTAATTTAAACTAAACTAAACATGGATAGGTGACGTTTCGGGTCAGAGTATCTATAATTCTCTTAAACATCACTATTTTAGTTTAAGAAGTGTAAGAAAATAACTGCAGATGCTGGTACAAACCGAAGGTATTTTTCTCACAAAATGCTGGAGTAACTCAGTAAACTATTTTAGTTTAGTTTAGTTTAGCGCAGAAACAGGCCCTTCGGCCCACCGAGTCCGAGCCGACCAGCGATCCCCGTACACTTGCACTGTCCTATACACGTTAGGGACAGGTTACAATTTTACCGAGCCAATTAACCCACAAACCTGCACGTCTTTGGACTGTGGGAGAAAACCGGAGATATCCGAAACACTCTAGGGACAATTAATTTTTTTACATTTACCAAGCCATTTTACCTACATACGTGTACGTCTTTGGAGAATGGGAGGAAACCGAAGATCTCGGAGAAAACCCATGCGGTCACAATAGACAATAGACAATAGGTGCAGGAGTAGGCCATTGGCTTTCTTCACTGCCTGCTGTACACCTGCATGCTTCCTTTCAGTGACTGATGCACTAGGACACCCAGATCTCGTTGTACATCCCCTCACGGGGAGAACGTACAAACTCCGTACAGACAGCACGGGGAGAACGCGCAAACTCCGTACCGACAGCACCCGTGATCAGGATCGAACCCGGGTCTCCGGCGCTGTAAGGCAGCAACTCTACCGCTGCGATACCGTGCCTGCATCTCCTCCACTACCACCGGTGGCGGTGCGTTCCAGGCACTCACTACTTGGGTTGCCAACCATCCCGCATTAGCCGGGACATCCCGTATATTAGGCTAAATGGGTTTGTCCCGTACGGGGCCCGCCCTTGACCCGTGTTAGTAGGGTTGCCAACTTCCTCACTCCCAAATAAGGGACAAAGGGTGACGTCACCGCCCCGCGCCCCGCGCCCCGCGCGACCTCACCCAGCCAGCGGCCACGTGCTCCCGCTCCACCAATGGCGGCCGCCATTGGTGGAGCGGGAGCACTTGGCCGCTGGCTGGGTGAGGTCACCCTTTGTCCCGTATTTTGGGAGTGAGGAAGTTGGCAACCCCACTAACTCCCCTTGTACTACACTTCTTTCGGAGTCCGAAGAAGGGTCCCATCTTGAAACGTCACTTCTCCACGTTCTCCAGAAACGCTGTCTGACCCACTGAGTCACTCCAGCACTTTGCGACCTTTGGGAAAATAATAAAAATTGGGGTGATTTTTCTGACTCGACTCTGCACAATGATGTGAATTGGTTGAAAAGTATGTTGATAAACATCTCCATTGATTTTAGACTGTGGATTAACCTTTCACCCCGGCCCTGTGATTGAGCTGCATTCGAGTGTCAAACTACATTTAATCTTCAAGTCTCTTATGATGAATGTGGACCCTTGATCTTCAGGGTCAATTTGGAGAAAAGGCTTTTCATTGAGAATTAATAAGATGTCAAAGCTCCCGATTTGACGGCTTAAAAGTCATATTTTAAAAGCAAGCTGTAATTTTCGGCTGTAAAGTTCCACTGCTGGAGAGAGAGAGAGTGGGAGAGATTGGGAGAGAGAGAGAGAGAGAGAGAGAGAGAGAGAGAGAGAGAGAGAGAGAGAGAGAGAGAGAGAGAGAGAGAGAGAGAGAGAGAGAGAGAGAGAGAGAGAGAGAGAGAGAGAGAGAGAGAGAGAGAGAGAGAGAGAGAGAGAGAGAGAGGAGAGAGAGAGAGAGAGAGAGAGAGAGAGAGAGAGAGAGAGAGAGAGGAGAGAGAGGAGGTGTTTACAGAGTACTATGTTTACATGTCTATTGTGCTGCTGCAAGTGAGAATTTCATTGTTCTTTTTTGGAACAAATGACAGTAAAACTCTTGACTCTGGGATGTCTTTACTTAAATATCTTCCCGCAAACTAGGCCTTTCACCCCCTCGTGTTCTATCAACCTTTCCATCCTGCGTCACTTACTGAGAAGTCAGGGAGTGAATGTAACAATTGGCACTTACGTTTAAGATTAGCACCGACCAAAAAACAAACCAAAAGGCAGAGTTGCCGCCTTACGGCGCCGGGTTCGATCCCGACTACGGGCGCTGTCTGTGCGGAGTTTGTACGTTCTCCCCGTGACCTGTGTGGTTTTCTCCGAGATCTTCGGTTTCCTCCCACGCTCCAAAGACGTGCAGGTTTGTAGGTTAATCGGCTTGGTGTAAATAGACAATAGACAATAGGTGCAGGAGGAGGCCATTCGGCCCTTCGAACCAGCACCGCCATTCAATGTGATCATGGCTGATCATTCTCAATCAGTACCCCGTTCCTGCCTTCTCCCCATACCCCCTGACTCCGCTATCCTTAAGAGCTCTATCCAGCTCTCTCTTGAATGCATTCAGAGAATTGGCCTCCACTGCCTTCTGAGGCAGAGAATTCCACAGATTCACAACTCTCTGAGTGAAAAAGTTTTTCCTCATCTCAGTTCTAAATGGCCTACCCCTTATTCTTAAACTGTGGCCCCTTGTTCTGGACTCCCCCAACATTGGGAACATGTTTCCTGCCTCTAATGTGTCCAACCCCTTAATAATCCTATACGTTTCGATAAGATCTCCTCTCATCCTAAATTCCAGTGTGTACAAGCCATCTCCCCATACCCCCTGACTCCGCTATCCTTAAGATCTCTAGCTAGCTCTCTCTAATGTAAAATTGTCCCCTAGTGTGTGCAGGGTAGGGTTAGTGCGCGGGGATCGCTGGCCGGCGCGGACTAGGTGGGCCGAAGGGCCTGTTTCCGCACTGTATCTCTAAACTGAATTAAACGGAGAGAATATGGGCAAGCACTTGCAGCATTGTGCCTTCTGTTGTGACGTCGAACAGACCTCAAAGTAATGGCATTAATTACTCATGGCATTTGTTGGTATTGGCCCTTTTTGAAAAGAAGTTGTCAAACGGAACTTGCAAGGAACACTTGTAAAACTGAGTGAAACATTAAAGGCTCTCACATGCTCGTGACTGGGCATCAGTGTGCGTGCATGTTAATAGTCCCTGTGTCAAGGGGGGGGGAAACTACACTGACTCATCATCGACGTCCAGTGAGGTTTGTTGTCACACTCAAGCCATTTCTCGCAAGTCTTCGCACTCAGGATTACCGTCCTTGTTCAATCACGCACCACAGGAATGCACCTCAGGCCTTGTTTCTAAGTTTAATTCTTATTTGTTCTGTTTACGGAGTTACAAGTCGAGAAATCTCCCCCCAGCCATAGCTTGCGATGCTCGGGCCATCGAAGCTCTCAACTTTCATATCGATCCCGACTACGGGTGCTGTCTGTGCGGAGTTTGTACATTCTCCCCCGTGGGTTTTCTCCGAGATCTTCGGTTTCCTCCCGCGCTCCAAAGACGTACAGGGTTTGCAGATTAATTGGCTCGGTAAATGTAAAAATTGTCCCTCACGGGTGTAGGATGGTGTTAGTGTGCGGGGATCGCTGGTCGGCGCGGACCCGGCGGGCCGAAAGGGCCTGTTTCCACGCTGTGTCTTTAAACTAAAACTAAACCAGTTAGCACAGGGCCCTGGAGTCGTGGTTGGGGCGGCACGGTGGCGCAGCGGCAGAGTTGCTGCCTTGCAGCGCCAGAGACCCGGGTTCCATCCTGACCGCCGGGTGCTGTCTGTATGGAGTTTGCACGATTTCCCTGTCACCACGTGAATTTTCTCTAGATGCTCCGGTTTCAATGCGATACGATACGATATAATACGATAGAACTTTATTTACCCCAGGAGGGAAATTGATCTGCCAACAGTCATAAAACACAAAGTAACAGAAAGCACAAAATACATGTAGTGTGCAGAAACACCTGAAGGCCAGACTGAGATAGGGCGAGGCCGACTACAGGAGGAAGCTGGAACTGAAACCTCAGCAACAACATCTCCTCCCACATTCCCAAGACATACAGGTTTGGAGGTTAATTGGCTTCGGTAAAATTATAAAATTGGCCCTAGTGTGTGTGGGGCAGTGTTAGTGTACGGGGTGATCGCTGTTCGGCACAGACACCCCCAGCTGAATATCTGAAGTCATTGAATCATGCAGCAAGGTAACAGGCCTTTCGGCCCGTCGAAGGTGGACACGAAAATTGAATTAATGTGGGATTAATGTTGTACAAACAAGGACGAGTCCAGAACCAGGGGGCCACAGTCTTAGAATAAAGGGGAGGCCATTTAAAACTGAGGTGAGAAGGAACCTTTTCACCCAGAGAGTTGTGAATTTGTGGAATTCTCTGCCACAGAGGGCAGCGGAGGCCAAATCACTGGATGGATTTAAGAGAGAGTTAGATAGAGCTCTAGGGGCTAGTGGAATCAAGGGGTATGGGGAGAAGGCAGGCGCGGGTTATTGATTGTGGACGATCAGCCATGATCACAATGAATGGCGGTGCTGGCTCGAAGGGCCGAATGGCCTCCTCCTGCACCTATTTTCTGTGTTCTATGTTCTAAGGAACTGCAGACGCTGGTAAATTCACAAAAGTGGCGGAGTAACTCAGCAGGTCAGGCAGCATTCGTGTCGAAAGACACAAAATGCTGGAGTAACTCAGCGGGACAGGCAGCATCTCTGGAGAGAAGGAATGGGTGACGTTTCGGGTCGAGACCCTTCTTCAGACTGGTTAGGGATAAGGGAAACGAGAGACATAGATGGTGATGTGGAGAGATAAAGCCCATCGAGTCTGCAGTGACCATCGACAACCCCTAAATATTAATCGTGAAAGGACATTAAGTACTCGAGTAACTCAACGGTTCAGGCAGCATGGGAGAATGTGGATAGGTAACCTTTCAAGTCGAGACCCTGTTCAGACAGTCTGACCGGAAATGTCACCTATCCATGTTCTGAAGAAGGGTATCACTAAACTAAACTACGCCTTCTAGTACTTGATATTGCCATCCTGGGAATAAGTTTCTGACAGTCTACCTTTTCCCATGGTTTTACATTTTTCTATCAGGTACTATAATTTTAAAGGACATTTGGCCAGGTACATGGACAGGAAAGGTTTGGAGGGGTATGGGCCAAATGCAGGCAGGTGGGACGAGAGTAGACAGGGCAGGTTGGTTGGTGTGGAGGAGAAGGGGCCTGTTTCTGTGTTATAGCCTCTTTGAATCGTGATAGAATGGCAGAGTAGAATAGATGGGCCGAATGGCCTCATTCTGCTACTGTCGCTTCTGACCATGAAAATCGAACGGACACCTCAAGAGAAAACCGTCCAATTTTGCCGCACAATTCGCACCTCATCAATCCTCTGGCTTCACAATTCACGACTCGCTAATCCTTTCGTCTCACACCTTGTGTGTGTTCATCTCTGGTCTTCGTCAACCACAGGAGGCAGTGGAGGCCAATTCACTGGATGAATTTAAAAGAGAGTTAGATAGAGCTCTAGGGGCTAGTGGAACCAAGGGATATGGGGAGAAGGCAGGCACGGGTTACTGATTGTGGATGATCAGCCATGATCACAATGGATGGCGGTGCTGTCTCGAAGGGCCAAATGGCCTCCTCCTGCACCTATTTTCTATGTTTCTCTGTTTCTATGTTTCTACCTGTTGGGGGGGTGGACATTGTAGGAGAGTGGGCAGGTGAATATGCATCTAGGAACTTGCCACCCAACAAAGTCACAAGGCAGTGAAGGCCAAGTCAGTGGATATTTTTAAGGCAGAGATAGATAGATTCTTGATTATTACGGGTGTCAGGGGTTTTGGGGAGAATGTGGCTAAGAGGGGAAGATAGATCCATGAAATGGGGAGAAAGCAGGAACGGGGTACTGGTTTTGGATGATCAGCCATGGCCATATTCAATGGCGGTGCTGGCTCGAAGGGCAGAATGGCCTACTCCTGCACCTGTTTTCTATGGTTTGATATGTTTAGAAACATAGAAACATAGAAAATAGGTGCACCGCCATTCAATATGATCATGGCTGATCATCCAACTCAGTATCCCGTACCTGCCTTCTCTCCATACCCCCTGATCCCTTTAGCCACAAGGGCCACATCTAACTCCCTCTTAAATATAGCCAATGAACTGGCCTCAACTACCTTCTGTGGCAGATAATTCCACAGATTCACCACTCTCTGTGTGATAAAAAACTTTCTCATCTCGGTCCTAAAAGTCTTCCCCCTTATCCTTAAACTGTGACCCCTTGTTCTGGACTTCCCCAACATCGGGAACAATCTTCCTGCATCTAGCCTGTCCAACCCCTTAAGAATTTTGTAAGTTTCTATAAGATCCCCCCTCAATCTTCTGAATTCCAGCGAGTACAAGCCGAGTCTATCCAGTCTTTCTTCATATGAAAGTCCTGCCATCCCAGGAATCAATCTGGTGAACCTTCCCTGTACTCCCTCTAATGCAAGAATGTCTTTCCTCAGATTAGGTGACCAAAACTGTGCGCAATACTCCAGGTGCGGTCTCACCAATGCCCTGTACAACTGCAGCAGAACCTCCCTGCTCCTATACTCAAATCCCCTCGCGATAGAATGGCGGAGGAGACTTGACCGGCTGGATGGCCCCATTCTGCTCCCATCACTTAAGAATATGAAAAACGGACAAGGAAAAAACAATCGTAGACTTGAGAATCGGAAAAGGAAATGAAATCCTTGCCTGGGTTTTTCAGCTTGTTCCTGGCATTTTCAAAGCTTGACCCTTCATCCCATGCAAGTTGTAATTTCTTCTAAACACAATCCAGACCACTTGTAAATTCCTGGAAGCGATGAGCCAACTCAATGACAGCATCGTGCTTAACCAACCGTGCCATGACTGAAAGTTGGCCAATATCTGATCCAGCTGCAATGGTATTCGGGCAATGACCTAACTCAGATGCCACAAGAACATCGACACACACTTTCCCTAGTGCAATCAATCCTCTCTCTTCTCCCTGTACCCTTTATTCTTTCTGCACCCGCAGAAGTCAAGTCAAGTCAAGTTTATTTGTCACATAAACACATACAAGATGTGCAGTGAAATGAAAGGTCTCCCACAGTCCAGCAACAGAGCAATAAAAATAAACAATTTCACACACAATCACAAACCAACACAAATCAAAAACAAAGAGAAACATCCATCACAGTGAGTCTCCTCCAGTCACCTCCTCACTGTGATGGAAGGCCACAATGTCTTTTCTCTTCCCCTGCCGTCTCGTCCTGCGGTCAGGCTGTTGTAGTTGCCACGTTCCAGTCCGCGCCGGACGGTGAAAGGTCCGCGGCGGGCCGACCCAAGCCCCGCGATCCGGGGCGGGCGAAGACGCCACCGCTGCACGTCGGGGCGGTCGTGGCTCCCGACATTGAAGCCCCCGCCGGGCAGAGAAAAATCCCGCGGCCTGTTTCAGGCCACGCCGGACGGTGAAAGGTCCGCGGCGGAAGATCGAAAGGCCAACAGAACCGTCGCTCTCGAAGGTAGACGCAAAATGCTGGAGTTACTCAGTGGGACAAGGCAGCATCTCCGGAGTGAAGGAATGGGTGACGTTTCGGGTCGAGACCCTTCTTCAGTCATTCACCCATTCCTTCTCTCCAGAGATGTTGCCTGTCCCGCTGAGTTACTCCAGCATTTGTTGTCTACCTTCCATTTAAACCGGCATCTTCTTCCTACACAGAACTGCTGCTCTGTTGCACAGGGTGGCACGGTGGCACAGCGGTAGAGTTGGTGCCTCACTGCGCCAGATCCCCCGGTTCGATCCCGACTACGGGTGCTGTCTGTACGGAGTTTGTATGTTCTCCCGGTGACCTGCGTGGGTTTTCCCCGAGATCTTTGGTTTCCTCCCACACTCCAAACACAGGATTGTAGATTCAATGGCTTGCTATAAATATAAATTGTCGCTAGTGTATGTAGGATAGTGGTAATGTGCGGGGATCGCTGGTCGGCACGGACTCGGTGGGCCGAAGGGCCTTCTTCTGCACTGTATCCCTAAAGGTGGAGTTGCAGTTGCGTAGGATGTTGGTGAGGCCACATTTATAGTATCTTGTTCAGTTTTGGGCACCATGTTATATGAAAGATGTTGTCAAGCTGGAAAGGGTACAGTGAGGATTTACAAGATTGTTGCCAGGACTAGAGGGTGTGAGCTATAGGGAGAGGTTGAGCAGGCTAGGACTCTATTCCTTGGAGCGCAGGAGGATGAGGGGTGATAATAGACAATAGACAATAGGTGCAGGAGTAGGCCGTTCGGCCCCTCGAGCCAGCACCACCATTCAATGTGATCATGGCTGATCATTCTCAATCAGTACCCCGTTCCTGCCCTCTCCCCATACCCCCTGACTCCGCTATCCTTAAGAGCTCTATCTAGCTCTCTCTTGAATGCATTCAGAGAATTGGCCTCCACTGCCTTCTGAGGCAGAGAATTCCACAGATTCACAACTCTCTGACTGAAAAAGGTTTTTCCTCATCTCCGTTCTAAATGGCCTACCCCTTATTCTTAAACTGTGGCCCCTTGTTCTGGACTCCCCCAACATTGGGAACATGTTTCCTGCCTCTAACGTGTCCAGCCCCTTAATAATCTTATATGTTATTATAGAGGTGTATAAGATCTTATAGAGGTGTATAAAACCTTGAGAGGAATAGATCGGATAAATACAGTCTTGTGCCCAGAGTAGGTGAATCAAGAACCAGAGGACGTAGGTTTAAGGTGAGGGGGGAAAGATTAAATAGGAACCTGAGGGGGGACTCTAATTGGTAAATGCGACAATAAAAGACCTTTGAAACCTTTGTTTCTTAAACGCTGGGATAGTCCCAGCCTCAACTACCTCCTCTGGCAGCTTGTTCCACACACCCACCACCCTCTGTGTGAAAAAGTTACATAGAAACATAGAAACATAGAAAATAGGTGCAGGAGTAGGCCATTCGGCCCTTCGAGCCTGCACCGCCATTCAATGTGATCATGGCTGATCATCCAACTCAGTATCCCGTACCTGCCTTTTCTCCATACCCCCTGATCCCTTTAGCCACAAGGGCCACATCTAACTCCCTCTTAAATATAGCCAATGAACTGGCCTCAACTACCTTCTGTGGCAGAAAATTCCACAGATTCACCACTCTCTGAGTGAAAAAAAACTTTCTCATCTCGGTCCTAAAAGACTTCCCCCTTATCCTTAAGCTGTGACCCCTTGTTCTGGACTTCCCCAACATCGGGAACAATCTTCCCGCATCCAGCCTGTCCAACCCCTTAAGAATTTTGTAAGTTTCTATAAGATCCCCCCTCAATCTTCTAAATTCCAGCGAGTACAAGCCGAGTCTATCCAGTCTTTCTTCATATGAAAGTCCTGCCATCCCAGGAATCAATCTGGTGAACCTTCTCTGTACTCCCTCTATGGCAAGAATGTCTTTCCCCACAGATTCCTTGTTAAATATTTCCCCCTTCACATTAAGCTTATGTCCTCTGGTCCTCGATTCCCCCTCTCTGGGCAAGAGACTCTGTTCATCTACCCGATCTGTTCTTCTCATGATTGTATACACCTCTATAAGATCCCCCCTCATCCACCTGCTGTATTTCATCTTGAAGACAATTATTTTTACCGACCAACGCACGTTATGTGTATTCACCACACAGGCAGCAACTTAAATCCCTTGGTACACACAAAAAGCTGGAGTAACTCAACGGGTCAGGCAGCATCTCTGGAGAGAAGGAATTCTTGCTGTTGAGGGCGTGCAGCATAGGTTTACTAGGTTAATTCTCGGAATGGCGGGACTATCATATGTTGAAAGACTGGAGCGACTAGGCTTGTATACACTAGAATTTAGAATGATGAGAGGAGATCTTATCGAAACGTATAAGATTATTAAGGGGTTGGACACGTTAGGGGCAGGAAACATGTTCCCAATGTTGGACGAGTCCAGAACAAGGGGCCACAGTTTAAGAATAAGGGGTAGGCCATTTAGAACTGAGATGAAGAAAAACCTTTTCAGTCAGAGAGTTGTGAATCTGTGGAATTCTTTGCCTCTGAAGGCAGTGGACGCCAATTCTCTGAATGCATTCAAGAGAGAGCTAGATAGAGCTCTTAAGGATAGCGGAGTCAGGGGGTATGGGGAGAAGGCAGGAACAGGGTACTGATTGAGAATGATCGGCCTTGATCACATTGAATGGCGGTGCTGGCTCGAAGGGCCGAATGGCCTCCTCCTGCACCTATTGTCTATTGTCTATTGAATGGGTGACGTTTCGGATCGAGACCCTTCTTCAGACTGAAGAAGGGTCTCGACCCGAAACGTCACCAATTCCTTCTCTCCCGAAATGCTGCCTGACCCATTGAGTTACTCCAGCATTTTGTGTCCGCCTTCAATTTAAACCAGCATCTGCAGTTCTTTCCTGCACTTAAATCCCTTTCTTTAATCCGTTTGATCACTGTTTCTTTAATGTGTCACTTCATATTTCATGCCCATTCTGCACAAGTTCAGGGTTGGAAACGCTAGACAAGGGTGGGCTGCCTCATTAGCAGGTGTCACATCCACAAACAGAGAACAAATCCAGGGCTTTGGTTAACGCCCCGAGGAACAACAATTGTACCCAAGTCAATCCAATATTCCGCTTGGGTAAGAAGGAACTGCAGATGCTGGTTTAAGTAGACACTAAAAGCTGGAGTAACTCAGTGGGACAGGCAGCATCTCTGGAGAGAAGGAACGGATGACGTTTCGGGTCCGAAGAGGATTCTCGACCCGAAACGTCACCTGTTTCTTTTCTCAGGAGATTTTTAAAAAGATTTTTTTTAGATTTAGAGATACAGCGCGGAAACAGGCCCTTCAGCCCACCGGGTCCGCGCCGTCCAGCGATCCCCGCACATTAACACTGTCCTACGCACACTAGGGACAATTTTTACATTTGCTCAGCCAATTAACCTACATACCTGTACGTCTTTAGAGTGTGGGAGGAAACCGAAGATCTCGGAGAAAACCCACTCAGGTCACGGGGAGAACGTACAAACTCCGTACAGACGGCGCCCGTAGTCAGGATCGAACCTGAGTCTCCGGCGCTGCATTCGCTGTAAGGCAGCAACTCTGCCGCTGTGCCGCCGTGTCGATGCTGACTGACCCGCTGAGTTACTCCAGCTATTTGTGTCTATATTCCACTTGGGTAGCTTTCAACCCACGGGGTATGAATACTGAAGATAGACACAAAATGCTGGAGTAACTCAGCGGGTCAGGCAGCATCTCTGAGGAGATGGAATGGGCGACGTTTCGGGTCGAGACCCTTCTTCAGACTGAATTCAGATATTCTGAATCAATACTGAATTCTCCAATTTCGACTAATGTCCTCTTTACCCTCTCCCGTACCCTCTACATTCGGGCCTGTAGCTGTCGTTTAGCTTAGTTTAGATTAGTTTAGTTTG
The DNA here is from genome assembly GCF_053455715.1 of Rhinoraja longicauda. Taxonomy (NCBI): domain Eukaryota; kingdom Metazoa; phylum Chordata; class Chondrichthyes; order Rajiformes; family Arhynchobatidae; genus Rhinoraja; species Rhinoraja longicauda. The sequence goes on along the minus strand of NC_135964.1, from coordinate 50,580,549 downwards.
GCTTACTTTACTTTAGTTTACTTTAGTTTAGAGATACAATGTGGAAACAGGCCATTTGGCCCACCGGGTCCATGTCAACCAACGATTCCCACACACGAACACTATCACACACACACACACACACACACACACACACACACACACACACACACACACACACACACACACACACACACACACACACACACACACACACACACACACACACACACACACACACACACCAGGGACAATTTACAATTTTTAATGAAGTCAATTAACCTATAAACCTGCACGTCTCTGGAGTGTGGGAGGAAACCGGAGATCCCAGAGAAAACTCACGCAGGTCACGGGGAGAGAACGTACAAACTCCGTACAGACAGCACCCGTAGTCGGGATCGAACCCGGGTCTCTGGCACTGTGAGGCAGCAACTCTACCGCTGCGCCACCGTGCCGTCACCTGCACTCACTGGAGTTTAGAAGGATGAGGAGGGAATTGCATTGAAACTTTCCAAAAAATGAAAGGCCTGGCTAGAGTGGATGCAGAGATAATTCATTAGTGGCAGAGTCAAGGGCCAGAGGCCGTAGCCTCAGAATAAAAGGACGTACCTTTAGAATGGAGAAGGTGGCTCTTTCTTAAGTTTAGTTTAGTTTAGTTTAGTTTAGTTTACTATCACGTGTACTGAGGTACAGTGAAAAGCTTTTGTTGCGTGCTAACCAGTCAGCGGACTATACATGATTACAATCGAGCCATTTATAGTGTGTAGATACTTGAAAAGGAAATAGCATTTAGTGCAAGGTAAAGCCAGTAAAATCTGATCAAAGGTAGACACAAAATGCTGGAGTAACTCAGCGGGTCAGGCAGCATCTCTGGAGAGAAGGAATGGGTGACGTTTCGGGTCGAGACTCTTCTTCAGACTGATTTAAACTTCTACGCTGGAATTTAGAAGGATGCGAGGAGATCTTATCGAAACGTATAAGATTATTAAGGGGTTGGACACGTTAGAGGCAGGAAACATGTTCCCAATGTTGGGGGAGTCCAGAACAAGGGGCCACAGTTTAAGAATAAGGGGTAGGCCATTTAGAACGGAGATGAGGAAAAACGTTTTCAGTCAGAGAGTTGTGAATCTGTGGAATTCTCTGCCTCAGAAGGCAGTGGAGGCCAATTCTCTGAATGCATTCAAGAGAGAGCTAGATAGAGCTCTTAAGGATAGCGGAGTCAGGAGGTATGGGGAGAAGGCAGGAACGGGGTACTGATTGAGAATGATCAGCCATGATCACATTGAATGGCGGTGCTGGCTCGAAGGGCCGAATGGCCTCCTCCTGCACCTATTGTCTATTGTTTATAAACCACCATCTGCAGTTCTTTCCTTCACAAAGTCTGATCAAAGATAGTCCGAGGGTCACCAATGAGGTAGATAGTAGTTCGGGACTGCTGTAAGGGCATTAGGATATGATGCATGACTTGTACTGTTACATTCCTTCTGAAGATAGCTAAATTTGTGGAGCTTTGGACTTTACTTTAGACTTGAGAGATATGGTGCAGGAACAGGCCCTGCGGCCTACCAATCCACGCCGACCAACACTAGTTTTATCCTACACACTTGGGCCAATTAGCCTACAAATCTGCACGTCTTTGGAGTGTGGGAGCACCCAGAGGAAACCCACGCAGGTCACAGGGAGAACCGGGACACTGGCGCCGTGAGGCAGCAACTCTACTAAGGTTGTCAACTGTCCCGTATTAGCCGGGACATCCCGTATATTGGGCTAAACTGCTTTGTCCCGTTCGGGGGCCGCCCTTGTCCCGTATTAGGCCGGGGGGGGGGGGGGAGGCGGACAGCGTAGGCCCGGACACCGTAGGCCCAGACACTGTAGCCCCGGGGGCCGCTGTAGGCCCGGAGTGTGTAGGCCCGGTCAGTGTAGGCACGGAGGCCCGGGCGTCACCTAACAGAGGTTGCGTAGCAACCCTCCTCCCGGCCCGGGCGGCCGGCATAGGTGGAGCGGGAGCATGTGGCCGCTGGCTGGGTGAGGTCACGTGGGGCGCGGGGCGGTGACGTCACCTTTTGTCCCTTATATGGGAGTGAGAAAGTTGGCAACAACTAAACTTTACCATTGCGCCACAGTGGGTTTGGAAACACTAGATGAGTTGCGTAACCCCCGAGCTCGTTTACTCCACATTTCCTAACCACCTTCGCAGAGAAAGATGTTGTGACATAATTACAGTTGTTATTTGTACAAATAGTCCTGTCTGCTCAAGTAAAGAAAACATTTCTCAATATAACTGTGGTCAGTTGGCAGGCTGTTTCTTAAGGGCACTAGGATATGATGCATAACCTCCACTGCTACATTCCTTCCAAAGACAGCTACATTTCTGGAGATTTAGACTTCACTTTGGACTTTAGTGATACAATGCGGAAACAGGCCCTTCGGCCCACCGAGTCCATCCGGACCAGCCATCCTCCATTCAATCATGGCTGATCTATCATTCTCTCTCAACCCCGTTCGCCTGCCTTCTCCCCGTAACCATCCCACGCCTTGACTGATCAAGAAAACCGGTCAATCTCTGCTTTAAAAATACCCAAAGACTTAAGGCCTCCACAGCCTTTAGGGCGGCACGGTGGCGCAGTGGTAGAGTTGCGGCCTTACAGCGAATGCAGCGCCGGTGACCCGGGTTCGATCCCGACTACGGGTGCTGTCTGCGCGGAGTTTGTACGTTCTCCCCATGACCTGCGTGGGTTTTCTCCGAGATCTTCGGTTTCCTCCCACACTCCAAAGACGTACAGGTTTGCAAGTAAATTGGCTTGGTAAATGTAAAAATTGTCCCTGGTGGGTGTAGGATAGTGTTAGTGTGCGGGGATCACTGGTCGGCGCGGACCCGGTGGGCCGAAAGGGCCTGTTTCCGCGCTGAATATCTAAGCTAAACAAAAAGCCGTCCGTGGCAATGAATTCCGCAGATTCCCGGCCTTCTGGCTGAAGAAATTCCTCCTCGTCTCCTTTCTAAAGGTGCGTCCTTTTTATTCTGAGGCTGCGCCCTCTAAGCTTAGACTCGCTCCCGCTAAGTTGACCTTGCTCCACATGTGATCTGGGCAAACTTTATGTTGATACTGTGTCAAAGCCAAGTATTGGACTTTAAATAGACGCATACACACACACACACAAACACATACACATCGTTGCACTTATGCAGAGAAGCGCAAAATTAAAAACCATTATTTGTTCAACGTTTTGGAGTGCCAAACCTCCCAGCGTCACACAGGAGCAAATAAGGTCACACTCACTGTCCCTTTATTCTCCATGGGTTTAAAACTCAAATACAACCTCACTGTAAAAACAATGTAGGCCGCCTTATATGGTCAACGTGTAGGAAGGAACTGTAGATGCCTGTTTACACCGAAGATTAGGGTTGCCAACTATCTCACTCCCAAATAAGGGACAAGGTGATGTCACTCACCCAGCCAGCGGCCAAGTGCTCCCGCTCCACCAATGGCGGCTGCCCGGGCCGGGAGGCGGGTTGCTATGCAACCTCCATCAGGTGGCGCTCGGGCCTCCGGACCTACACTGTCTGGACCTACACTGTCCGGATCTACAGTGTCCGGACCTACAGCGTCCCCCGAGCCTAATACGGGACAAGGGCTGTCCCTTTTGCGACAACCCAATTTAGCCCAAAATACGGGATGTCCCGGCTAATATGGGACAGTTGGCAACCCTACCGGTGATAGACACAAAATGCTGGAGTAACTCAGCGGGAAGGGCAGCGTCTCTGGAGAGAAGGAACGGGCTTGACATTTCGGGTCGAGACCCTTCTTCAGACTGAGAGGAGTCAGAGGAGAGGGAGACACCGAGATGTGGA